>NC_066838.1:25382788-25675457 GCF_001640805.2 Lates calcarifer | reverse complement strand
TCATGTTTTTTGAGCTCATACTATACTATGACATTTTTTCATGTTTTTTGACGCCATACTATACTATGACATTTTTTCATGTTTTTTGACGCCATACTATACTATGACATTTTTTGACCGTTTTTGACGCCATACTATACTATGACATTTTTTGACCGTTTTTGACGCCATACTATACTATGACATTTTTTCATGTTTTTTGACGCCATGCTATACTATGACCTTTTTTCATGTTTTTTGACGCCATACTATACTATGACATTTTTTCATGTTTTTTGACGCCATACTATACTGTGACATTTTTTGATGGCATACTATACTATGACATTTTTTGACCGTTTTTGACGCCATACTATACTATGACATTTTTTCATGTTTTTTGACACCATACTATACTATGACCTTTTTTCATGTTTTTTGACGCCATACTATACTATGACATTTTTTGACTGTTTTTGACGCCATACTATACTATGACATTTTTTGACCGTTTTTGACACTTACTACACTGACATTTTTTGACACCTTACTATACTATGACATTTTTTGACCATTTTTGACACCTTACTATACTATGACATTTTTTGACCGTTTTTAATGCCTTACTATACTATGCAATTTTTTAGACAGTTTTTGATATACTGAATACTGATCATAAACAGTTTAATGTCAGTGCTCTGTGTTGGACAGTTGATGTAAAGCTGTTTGTGAATTACCTGGAGGCCTCAGTCCTGGTCTCAAAGAACTTCTTCATTGTATGAAGACTCTGATCGTGGACTACGTCTCTGTGATCGCGGACAATGTCTCTGAGATTATGGACAAAGTCTCTGTGATCATGGACAGTGTCTTTGTGATCATGGACGATGTCTCTGAGATCATAGACGCTGTCTCTGTAATCATCGACAATGTTTCCATGATCGCGGGCAGTGCCGTCAAATCGGTGACCCCCCGTCTCCGCCGATTCTATCGCAAGGTCTCTACGAAGCATGGGACAATGTCTCTGATCATGGACAACGTCTCTCTCATCTTTGACAAGGTCTCTGTGATCATGGACAATGTCTCTGATCGTGGACGATGTCTCCCTCATCCTCAACAATGTCTCTCCAATCATGGACCATGTCTCAGCGATCGTGGACGACATCTCTGTGATCATGGACGAAGTGGTGACACCTGAAGGAAATCAAAGAGAAACATACAAAGGAAAATGATCAATACACTACTACCTATTCCTCATCGACAGTTTAACCATGAAAACACAGAGAAATATTCAACATTACAGCTGAACCACAACATTTTAATTAACATTAGAGACTGTTTCAGAAAATCAACAGTTGACTGTCATCACCTCCTGAAGAACCAACAACAACAAATATTTGGGAAAAAGTCAAATGATTATTGATCGTGTGTCTATCAACTAATTACTGAAACAGTCATGTATGTTACTGTGAACTGCACAACAATAATAAACACTATCAGTTAAGTAAATTTTTGGATGCAGGATTTTAACTTGTGTTGTTTATTATTCTTCAGTAAAAAGTCTGAGTCTGCTTCACAGCAGACAGTAACATACAGAATCATTATTTCACCTTTCAACCTTCTTCTTATTAACACATATTTAAAATGGCCTTGTTTTATGGTGTTTTCATTTAATGAATAACAACCAAATTTACAAAGGTCTTAACAGCAGCTTATGTGTAAAATTGAATATGTGTAGAACTAGTCTTTATATACTGTAATTATAAAAATACCATCTGACCAACAGTTAAAATTACCACACATGTGAACAACTCACTCCAATATTTTATTTGTAAAATTGATATTGTTTTGTACAGTGTAGTCTGGTGTGTCTAGCACATACACACAATCAAGAATTTCTGATCATGTACAATCAAACTGAAGTTCAGATATTTAACAGTCCCATTTTGACTGATCCTTAACAATAACACTAACATTTGACATTTTGACATTGTAACAGTACACATTTCCTGTAAATTTAGAAGTAATATGTATTAAGAAAAGTATTATGTAATGGTAAAAGTAATCCTATGTTAGAGGTAACAGTAAAAGTAATCTGTAATATATGAGCAATGCAGAAGTAATAGTAATCCAAAATGGAAGCAAAATGCCACATTATAAGAAGACATCAAAAATGCCACAGTATAGTATGTGGTCAAAAATGTCAAACGTCACAGTAAAGCATCAATTACCTCGAATATTAGATTACTTTTACCATTACATAATACTTTTCTTATCACATATTACTTCTAAATTTACAGAAAATGTTTACCGTTTCAAACTGCATCTAGTAACAGATTAGTCTGACAATTACATCTTACCTCTGATATTATTACACTTTTCTGATAAACTGAATACTGAACATAAACAGTTTAATGTCAGTGCTCTGTGTTGGACAGTTGATGTAAAGCTGTTTGTGAATTACCTGGAGACCTCAGTCCTGGTCTCAAAGAACTTCTTCATTGTATGAAGACGGATCGCGGACTACGACTCTGTGATCGTGGACTACGTCTTTGTGATCGTGGACAATGTCTCTGAGATTATGGACAAAGTCTCTGTGATCATGAACAATGTCTTCATGATCGTGGACGATGTCTCTGAGATCATCGACGCTGTCTCTGTGATCATCGACAATGTTTCCATGATCGCGGGCAGTGCCGTCAAATCGGTGACCCCCGTCTCCGCCGATTCTATCGCAAGGTCTCTACGAAGCATGGGACAATGTCTCTGATCATGGACAACGTCTCTCTCATCTTTGACAAGGTCTCTGTGATCATGGACAACGTCTCTGATCGTGGACGATGTCTCCCTCATCCTCAACAATGTCTCTCCAATCATGGACCATGTCTCAGCGATCGAGGACAACATCTCTGTGATCATTGACGAAGTGGTGACACCTGAAGGAAATCAAAGAGAAACATACAAAGGAAAATGATCAATACACTACTACCTATTTCTCATCAATAGTTTAACCATGAAAACACGGATAAATATTCAACATTACTTCTAAATTTTCAGCTAACGTTTACTGTTGTAAACTACATCTAGTAACACAGTACTTTGACTACTGGATCTTACTTCTGATATCAATATTATATATATATATTAATACAGATTACTTATGTATTACTTTCATATTGCAGATAACTTCTATTATTACACTTTCCTGATATGCTGAATACTGAACATTAACAGTTTAATGTCAGTGCTCTGTGTTGGACAGTTGATGTAAAGCTGTTTGTGAATTACCTGGAGGCCTCTGTCCTGGTGTCAAAGAACTTCCTCATTGCACGAAGACACTCTGTGATCGCGGACTACGTCTCTGTGATCGTGGACAATGTCTCTGAGATTATGGACAAAGTCTCTGTGATCATGAACAATGTCTTCGTGATCGTGGACGATGTCTCTGAGATCATAGACGATGTCTCTGTGATCATCAACAATGTTTCCATGATCGCGGGCAGTGCCGTCAAATCGGTGACCCCCGTCTCCGCCGATTCTATCGCAAGGTCTCTACGAAGCATGGGACAATGTCTCTGATCATGGACAACGTCTCTCTCATCTTTGACAAGGTCTCTGCGGTCATGGACAATGTCTCTGATCGTGGACAATGTCTCCCTCATCCTCAACAATGTCTCTCCGATCATGGACCATGTCTCTGCGATAGTGGATGACATCTTGGCTATCTTGGACGATGTGGTGAATGAAGTGGTGACACCTGAAGGAAATCAAAGAGAAACATACAAAGGAAAATGATCAATACACTACTACCTATTCCTCATCAACAATTTAACCATGAAAACACAAAGAAATATTCAACATTACTTCTAAATTTTCAGCTAACGTTTACTGTTGTAAACTACATCTAGTAACACAGTACTTTGACTACTGGATCTTACTTCTGATATCAATATTATATATATATATATATATATATTAATACAGATTACTTTCATATTGCAGATAACTTCTATTATTACACTTTCCTGATATGCTGAATACTGAACATTAACAGTTTAATGTCAGTGCTCTGTGTGGGACAGCTGATGTAAAGCTGTTTGTGAATTACCTGGAGGCCTCTGTCCTGGTGTCAAAGAACTTCCTCATTGCACGAAGACACTCTGTGATCGCGGACTACGACTCTGTGATCGTGGACTACGTCTTTGTGATCGTGGACAATGTCTCTGAGATTATGGACAAAGTCTCTGTGATCATGAACAATGTCTTCATGATCGTGGACGATGTCTCTGAGATCATCGACGCTGTCTCTGTGATCATCGACAATGTTTCCATGATCGCGGGCAGTGCCGTCAAATCGGTGACCCCCGTCTCCGCCGATTCTATCGCAAGGTCTCTACGAAGCATGGGACAATGTCTCTGATCATGGACAACGTCTCTCTCATCTTTGACAAGGTCTCTGCGGTCATGGACAATGTCTCTGATCGTGGACAATGTCTCCCTCATCCTCAACAATGTCTCTCCGATCATGGACCATGTCTCTGCGATAGTGGATGACATCTTGGCTATCTTGGACGATGTGGTGAATGAAGTGGTGACACCTGAAGGAAATCAAAGAGAAACATACAAAGGAAAATGATCAATACACTACTACCTATTCCTCATCAACAATTTAACCATGAAAACACAAAGAAATATTCAACATTACTTCTAAATTTTCAGCTAACGTTTACTGTTGTAAACTACATCTAGTAACACAGTACTTTGACTACTGGATCTTACTTCTGATATCAATATTATATATATATATATATATATATTAATACAGATTACTTTCATATTGCAGATAACTTCTATTATTACACTTTCCTGATATGCTGAATACTGAACATTAACAGTTTAATGTCAGTGCTCTGTGTGGGACAGCTGATGTAAAGCTGTTTGTGAATTACCTGGAGGCCTCTGTCCTGGTGTCAAAGAACTTCCTCATTGCACGAAGACACTCTGTGATCGCGGACTACGACTCTGTGATCGTGGACTACGTCTTTGTGATCGTGGACAATGTCTCTGAGATTATGGACAAAGTCTCTGTGATCATGAACAATGTCTTCATGATCGTGGACGATGTCTCTGAGATCATCGACGCTGTCTCTGTGATCATCGACAATGTTTCCATGATCGCGGGCAGTGCCGTCAAATCGGTGACCCCCGTCTCCGCCGATTCTATCGCAAGGTCTCTACGAAGCATGGGACAATGTCTCTGATCATGGACAACGTCTCTCTCATCTTTGACAAGGTCTCTGTGATCATGGACAATGTCTCTGATCGTGGACGATGTCTCCCTCATCCTCAACAATGTCTCTCCAATCATGGACCATGTCTCAGCGATCGTGGACGACATCTCTGTGATCATGGACGAAGTGGTGACACCTGAAGGAAATCAAAGAGAAACATACAAAGGAAAATGATCAATACACTACTACCTATTTCTCATCAATAGTTTAACCATGAAAACACGGATAAATATTCAACATTACTTCTAAATTTTCAGCTAACATTTACTGTTGTAAACTACATCTAGTAACACAGTACTTTGACTACTGGATCTTACTTCTGATATCAATATTATATATATATATTAATACAGATTACTTTCATATTGCAGATAACTTCTATTATTACACTTTCCTGATATGCTGAATACTGAACATTAACAGTTTAATGTCAGTGCTCTGTGTTGGACAGTTGATGTAAAGCTGTTTGTGAATTACCTGGAGGCCTCTGTCCTGGTGTCAAAGAACTTCCTCATTGCACGAAGACACTCTGTGATCGCGGACTACGACTCTGTGATCGTGGACAATGTCTCTGTGATCGTGGACAATGTCTCTGAGATTATGGACAAAGTCTCTGTGATCATGAACAATGTCTTCGTGATCGTGGACGATGTCTCTGAGATCATAGACGCTGTGTCTGTGATCATCAACAATGTTTCCATGATCGCGGGCAGTGCCGTCAAATCGGTGACCCCCGTCTCCGCCGATTCTATCGCAAGGTCTCTACGAAGCATGGGACAATGTCTCTGATCATGGACAACGTCTCTCTCATCTTTGACAAGGTCTCTGTGATCATGGACAATGTCTCTGATCGTGGACGATGTCTCCCTCGTCCTCAACAATGTCTCTCCGATCATGGACCATGTCTCTGCGATAGTGGATGACATCTTGGCAATCTTGGACGATGTGGTGAATGAAGTGGTGACACCTGAAGGAAATCAAAGAGAAACATACAAAGGAAAATGATCAATACACTACTACCTATTCCTCATCGACAATTTAACTATGAAAACACGGATAAATATTCAACATTACAGCAACACCACAACATTTGATGGTTTTACACGCCTTACTATACTATGACGTTTTTGACGCCTTACTATGCTATGACATTTTTTTAATGGTTTTTGACACCTTAATATATTGTTACATTTCGTGATTTAGACGATATAGTATTTGACATATGACATTTTTAAACCATTTTTAACAGCATACTATACTGTGACATTTTATCTGATTTTTGACCACATATTATACTATGACGCCTAGTCTGCCAGGGGATTTTCGATGATGCACTGAGCCTCTCTTTCTCTCTCAGTATGGATTCATATCCCATAAATACATGTTACTAACTCGATATCTTCCCTTTCCCGTAGGTTTGTGTTCTTTTGCCTCTCTCTCTCCTATTCTGCCACTTGAATTGAACGGAATTATTTTTATGTTTTGACATCACATTTTGAACAACATACTGTACAATGCCATTTTTAACCACACACACAGACTATGACATTTTAGTCCAGTCAGACCATGTACTATTCTATGGCACTTTTATTTTAGGCCATATACTAGGACATTTTTAATCACATTTTGGACACCACACTATGACATTTTAGTCACATTTTGGATGACATACTATACTTTGATGTTTTTAACCACATTTTGGATGAAATGCTATACTAGGACATTTTTTATCACATTTTGGGCAACATATTACACTAAGATGTTAAATCACATTTTGAACAGCATACTATACTATGACAGTTTGGTCACATTTTTAACTGAAAGGAGTTAAAAATAATAATTTAACACACACTGGGTAAATCTTTAGGACACATACCTCTTTGGACTGTAAGGTGAGAGTTGGTGTTTCCCTGCAGGCTGCAGCAACTGAACAAGTAGACCTGGAAAACAAAAGAAAAAACACTTGAAAAAGAATTAAACTAATAGCCAATAACCAAAACTTGCAAAAACGTAAATAGTGTACCAGAAGAGTTACTGCAAATCTAACTTGCCTTGGATAATCAAAATTCGGTATAATTATACATTTTTATAATTATTATATTTATTAACCTACTTATTACCAACACCTCTGTGACCTCCAAACTTCTGTTCAGCATCATATGAATAAAATAACACGTCTGAGAAACGTACAAGTGCTGATGACTCATAGCTATCAGTTACCTCGATTTTGGTTTTATGGAAGGACAAGAGAGCTTTTGGTGAGAATGTGTAATTTGTGGTGAGAAGCTAGTTAATGACATCATGAAGCCAGGCAAACTGAAACGACACCAGGAGACAAAACACCAGGAGACTATTGGTGAAAGTCCAGAATATTTTGAGAGGAAGAACCGGCTGGCACTATCAAGAAGATCCACGGATGTCAGAAAAGCTTTTGAAAGAGCAGGTAGTGATTTACACAGGGCCACAGAGGCATCATTTGAGTGTTCGATGTTAATTGCCAAAGTTAAAAAGCCACACAATATTGGAGAGCAACTTATCAAACCCGCCTGCCTGAGAATTGTGGAGAAGCTGTGTGGACCACAGGTGGTTGATAAAGTGAAAACTGTCCCACTCTCTGACAACACTGTCAAAGACAGAATTGATCAAATGGAATGTTCCCTTTGCCATTTTGCTGGAAGAAACAACAATAATGGCAGATGAATCCGTGCTCATTAAGTGCAGTATATTGATGGTGAATTGATGACTTGAAACAAGACATTCTTATGTCTACAAATCTAGCAATAACAGGCCAGGATATATTTTTGGCTGTGGACTCCTATCTCTCATTCAACAATCTGCCCTTTTGCCATCAAACATCTGGTTCTTAAGTAAACGGAGAAACAAGCTGAGCAAACAGCCCCTCACAATGTCCTGTGTCCGCATCGCAGAGAAAAATTTATTTTTTTATATGCAACTGCTTTATTATGGTTTATACTTTATGTGAAAGCATAATCTTTAGGACACATACCTCTTTGGTCTGTAAGGTTAGAGTTGGTGTTTCCCTCCAGGCTGAAGCAGCTGAGTAAGTAGACCTGCAAAGCACAAGCACAACACTTTAAAGTTTTACTTTTAATATAATTATTTCTGACCGTAATCTCACCTCTTACATTGTGGAATTAAAATCCAGTTTTCAAGCCTGAATTCAACACAAAACTGTACTGAATTAAGTCGCCACAAAAAATGACTAATCACTAATATACACAACAAGAGATCAATGGATGGCCATGGACAGATTACAATCACTTACAGGCCCTACAGGTCCTGACCTGCAATATATCCCTGAAGTGTAAAATGATCAGAAACGGACACAAAAGATACAGAGATACACAAAAACAAAGACACAATACGATGTAAAACAACCACAAAGAGACAAAAAACCACAGCAACGTGATGCTAAACTTTCACAAACATACTTAAAGTGACCAGGATGAAACACAAAATTACAAAGGGACACAAAATGTCTGCAAAATGACAGAAGAGATGTAAACAGACTAGAGTTTACATTAGCTGGCACATGCCACCTTTTAGCCAGTATCATGCATTACTGTCTGGCAGATGAAAACAGTAATTTTACTGAGCAGGACACAGGAGCTGCTGGAATACCTCTGCCTTGGTTAGTTGGCTTGTGTTATTGGATAACTGGGGAAATAAATAATCAGGTCATTTACATGAGTAAAAGTACCGCACGCTAACTAACAACCTAACAGACCAAGGCAAGCAGTGTCTCAGCAGCTCTGTTCTGCAGACTGGACAAAACAAAACATGCATTAAATTCTAGTTGAGACGGTGCACCGTTAGTTAACACTGCAGCAGCTGTTGGCGGTGTCCGGTTTCGCTGTTCTTGATCAATACTGTACTGTACTGTATAAACATCTACGCACAAGTCTGATGCTGTTTAGTGTTTGGTTACATGACTCGACTCGCATCGCATATTTACATTTAGCATGACTTCGACTGAGCAGACACCCATCAAGGTGTACATCATATTGACTTCCTTACTTAAGCTCATAACGTATGTGCTTGGTTTTCGATTGAACGTGGGCTATTTAGAACATATTCCGGCTATTAGTCCTATATGGTCGGAATTCTTAGTTATTTACAATTTAAAAAGCACACCGTAAACAGACTACCGAGAGACGGCCGTTGTGTTTTCATCCGTCCGTGTTAGTGGCCCACATCTCATGTCAGGGAGGCTTTAGTGACAGAAACAGTCTAACCCACGTAATCAAAACGACTATCAACGGATATAAAGATAACATATATAATTAAAAGGAAGGGGTAATGCAAATGCCGATGGCCACCAACGCTAATGTTAGCCGCTAATTAGTTAGCTTGTTAGCCTTACCCGCTGGTGTGCTCAGCCTCCAGCCTCACTCATGTTCGACAAAAGCAACTCCAGAGCCCGTTTTAGCATCCAGACTTGTTCAGTAATGGTGTTTCTCACGGTGCTAAGAAATCAAAGCGGTGAAGCCATGACTCAAACGTTGGTTTTATTCTATATTTTTAACGTTTCTTTCAGATTTTGTTTTTCCGTGTCTCTGTGCAAGCAAGTCACTTCCGATGACGACACACGTAAGCCGACGTCTGTAGACAAAACGCTGATTGGTCGACTGACTCTGCTCCGCCTATCTCGTCTCTGATTGGTCGAAACAAAGAAGCTGTGTGTATGTGGACTGTTTGACTGAGAATCCTTATTACACAGTGTATTGATAAGTCAAATCCAAGCACACCACAACAGGTGAATGAGTCACAGCAGATGAAGGACAATCCTCCCACAAACTACCAGTAATCATCAGAAAAAAAAGTCCTTTACTAAACTTTACACTAAACATTTCACACTTCCTCACTGCAGCTGCGTTTAACCTGCTGACGTCTGACATGTTTGAGGGTCCTCAATCAGAGGAAGGAACATAAAAGCAACTTCATCTCATTTCAGAGCAACAGTTTAGAGATAAAAAACAATAAACTAACACTGACCTTTTGTAACTCTTCATGTCTCTCTTCTCTGTGTGATTTGTTGTTATGTGTTGGGTGAGAGAATAAAAACGAAGCGCCCCCTAGTGGTCAAACATCTGTCATTATCTTTGCTGAGCTTTGTCAAATTTTGTGGTCTAGAACAAAACAATTAAAAGTTACCAACTTGACATTCTCTACTTGCTGCTGGTAAATTAAATATGCAGCAATCGACAGTGTTACTCAGTGAACAATAGCATCATAATATTACATTGTGTTTTTAGTTAATTTTATATATAGCCTCTGGGCTAATCAGTCAAAGGTGCTGCGGGGTCACAGGTTCCTGTGTGGAAATAAACCCCAAATTTACTGTAATCAATTAAACTGGATGAAGGACAGTTGATTTAGCCATTCACAATTCCAAATTAGCACAAAAACAGGAAGATGTAAAAGCACAAAGCTCTGCCACACTGCACAATCCCTTTGACTGAATTTAGTCCGAGTTCTAACTTTCATGAAACTGAATCTAGTTTATAGTTGTTCCCTGTTTAAGTTATTGTAAATAAGAACCCACTGATACATTTGTTGTATAATTTTATCTTCTCAATAAACAGCTGATTCATTCATGTTGGTCATGTGTTTTTCATCTGCTGAATGTGACTATAAATTTGAATTGAAGCTAATGTCCTTTCATCATATTACATCTCAAGGTATTAGTTTGTAACTTTCTGCCCCAACTCTTTAATGAACAGAGACAAGCATCAAATCCAAACTCTGCAAAAAGGTGCCAAGAGGAAAGGTTTGGCATCAAATTAATTCTATTATTAATTGATTATCAAAATAGTTGCTCATTAATTTTCTGTTGTTTGCTTAACTGACAAATCATCGAGTCACTTCAGCTCTAGGTTTAATAGTGCTAATCATATGTTGACCCAGACAATGTACAAACACTGAGCTTAGGTATGAAATGGTTTTATAAACAGGTGAGACAGGTTGCTTATGCATGCATGTTTATTGATTTAAGTTACATGAAATAGGATTGATTAATATAAATCAGATTGATTAATATAAATCAGATTGATTAATATAAATGATTAATAATTCTTCCAGATGTGATGTCATCGAGGCTTGACATCCTGGTGTGAGTGACATCATCAATGGGGGTGTGGCATCCTCGTGTCAGATGTGTCAGCACATGGAGTGGATTGTTACGGGTCTTTGACACAAATGAAAGGTTTCTGGTCCCGGCAGTTCTGATCATTGATAAAGTCATTTCCTGTAGAGATTAAAATAAACAACACTTCAGAGGCTACAACTGCTCAACAAGCCCAGCAACTGAACACAAACTTTGAACCAAAATGACATGTGAATCAATCTAATATTGTCTGTATAATGAGAACTGATTTCCACATTGATTCTCAACAAAAATCTCAATCATGAAAACAACTGATAATTAATTTGTACCTCCGAGGTTTATTTCCATGCAATGCTCTCCACCTAGGTTGTTGGGTTCCCCTTGGTGCCACAGGTTGAAGTCAAAAATGTTCCCATCACTCCACAGCCACACACCCTCCTGAGAGAACAGGTTTTAAGGCTCACATTTTCTAACCACACAAACAGTGCAGATATACTGACAGGTCCTAGAAAACTACACTCCTTTTGTTTAGAACAGTTTCCTACAGAAGCTGCTTCAGTGCATCACATCTGGTCTCAAATTAAAAACTACATTCAGCAGACCCAGTCCTGGGATCTGATCTGGTCTCTGCTGAAAAAAAGGTGCTGATCTCAATAAGGTTGCAACAGATCCTGTTAATCGACAAAACACTCACCTTCACTGCATCGTAGCCTCCAACCCAGGTCCTCTTATGTGAGTTCACTGCTTCAAAGACCAGCTCTCTGAGGAACCTGTACACCTTTTCATTTGGGATTGAGGCCAGATTTCCACCAAGGAAAGTGCAGGTTTTCTGATGAGGAAGACAAAGAGACAAAGAGCAAACCAATGAAACAACTGAGAATTCAAGATGAGGCTGACATCCAGTTGTAAAGCTGCTGCCTGACAATTAAATATTCACATGAGGGTTTCAGCCACAAATACAGGCTGACAGTTAAAGCTGTTGCTGTTCCATAAAGTACCTCAGCATCAGCCCAGTCCTTTTCAGCAGCCTGGAACTTGTAGCAGCGACTGCAAAATTCAGTCCAGCCAGAAGGACACGCGTCATCACAGTCATCTACAACACAATTGTGATCTTAGAAGGACAAAGACACAAGAGGGCTGCAAACAAAAATAAAAACACTCACTAGTTACATTTACTTTGTTTATTTTCATATACATATTTAAAATAATTTCAAATAAGTCCATACAATGTGCAGGGGTAATGAAAAAGCCTCTAAGGCTTCTATGGGAGCCTGCCCCTAAAAGCTAAAAGCTGAAGACTAAGTGCACAAACAAACTGAAATAATAAGAGTTATATTGATCTGCAGAGTATATTCTCAATTATTGATCTATTCGTAGATAAAAGGTTAAAAAATCATGAAAAATGCCCATCAAAGTTTCCTAAAACAGAGTGAGGTTTTAAAATTTCTTGTTGTGTCCAACCAAAGCCCAAACAAACACCTGAGTAAAAGTAATGCAGCCTCATACAGCAGTTCTACAACAAGTCCTACCTTGATGATGGTTATAAAGTTCAGTTTTTTAATCTATATTGTATTATACTGAAAGAAGTTAAATGATTTTATCCACCCTTTAATATCAACAGTAAGTACTAACCTGTTTGATGTCCACATTCTGCCTGTGGATGTAGAGAACACAGTGTTAGAAATGAACACTGTACAACACAGAGGTTTTCTTTTTGATTTGTGCAGGGATCAGATAAGTCAGACAACAATGGCTGACAAGTTCATGAGGCAGATTGGTGACATCGTCTACACAGGTTTGACTGATTTCACTTTTCTGTTTCAGTAACAGTGGCTTTACTCTGCACTTATCAAATCTGGAAATGATCTTACACTGTACCTCTCAAACAAACATTACTTACATCTGCTCCAATCCACAGTCCACTGGTCAAACAGAGGAGCACAATGAAATGAAGACCTGATGCCATCTGTGTAAAGATAAATTAGAGGAGTTAATTAGATCCATGTATCAGTCTTTATCTGAGCAACGAGCTTCATTATGTGGACGCAGCAGAATAAACAGGACTGGATGATTGAAGACATAATGAAGAGTAGATGAAGAATCTCCTCTGTAAAGCTGATGTTACGATGAAAGGTAAGAATTCAAACCTTACCTTGTTGTGATGATCAGATGAGGTTGCAGTTGCAGTAGCAGGTAGCAGGATGTCTTGGAAAAGGGAACTCAGTCTTTTTATACCTTTTCTGGGAGCTTTGTTTCTTTAGCTTGTTTGGAATCCTCTAAACCACGAGACATCGTAGTTCGTGTAATAAATATTGATTTACACATTACCACTGCCTTGAGTAAATATGAAAAAAAAAACAGTATGGGAGTTTTACGTATAAACTCCCCCACATTACTCAGAAATAAGAGCAAGGGTGTTGACGGTCACAGTTTAAAGTGTTACGGCAGACTGCAGCTAGAGTTATGTAATGCAAACTTATTTCTAATATCAATATATCTGCTGCTGTCGAGGTTAAGGACATCCGGGTCCTTTATTTGATAAGTGAGGATGGCGTGAAAATGCATGATAACTGCTGCACAGTTAAACTCAAACTAATCTAAAACTGTGAACATTTAAATCAGTGAGGAAACAAGGTGATTTTCCTGCTGTCTCGCCTTCACGTGTGACACTGGTGACTGTTAATGCTGTAACATTTATATTTATATTGATATTGATTAGTACGACCTTTAAATACAAAGAAATAAACATCTATCAGAAAGAAATGTGACACTGAAAAAAGTTGTAGGTTGAAACTACATCAGTGGCAGTTCAGTGCATTTTTTTTCAGTTACAATAAAATAATTCATTTAACACGTTTCAGTGGTGCTGAATATATTATGTGAAGGTCTTAATTTAGTCTATAGGTAATGAGTCTGCTAAAGTATATAACATGAACTAATGCTGAAGATCTGACATGAGTGACTAAAATATTAATTTCACCATATAAGCTACCAGGATTTTCTCTGAAAGGACTCTGTCAGTGACTTTTGTCTCCCTCTTCCTCCTATCGATCCAATACCAATACCAACGTTGGTATTGATAATATCGATATTTGGAACGACCCGCCCACCCCTATTGTGCAGTCATGACAGGTATCGTAGAACAGCAAAGATAAAGTAGAAAACCAAATAGCAGCGACTGGATTAATGCTCTCTATCCTTGTATGTGTGCATGGGTGTGGTGTTTTGGGAGTCGAAAATGACACATAAGTCATTTCTACTATCACTGGAATGCCTCATAAATACTTACAGCTGAGAAATTTCATTAGGTCTTCTAAAAACCAGTTTATGAATATCCCTCCTGTATTCACATTGGAAGCTGAAATGACAAAAGACTGCTTTGGACGAGGTCTTATCTCCAAAATATGCAATATTTTCGATGATAAATTTTAAGAATCATCACTAGCAAAACCTGAGGCTTGGAAATATGATTTGCAAGAGGATATTTCCCTTCAAGAGTGAGAGGAGACCTGTAAATACAGTAAGCACAGTTAACAACATAAAACATCTTATGATGCAGCCACATCATAAAGCAGTTTAAATGTTGTTAAAGAGGGTGAATTAGAGACATGTTAGTCTTTGGAAAATGTGCTCATAACTACAGTATGTGTTGCTGTTAGGAAGGTGAGGAGCTGAAACAAAGCGCCTCTTCTTGAACAACAGGAGACTAATACTGGAGGTCTTCTATCCGTCTGTCTCAATATAAAGTGTATCCATCTGTTTCTGCTCTGGCTTATGATTGGTTGAAACAAAAGAAATGTTTGTACAGAAATAAAGTGACAGGTTGTGTCTAAACTGGACTTATTGGACTGTATTTTTAGGGTGGTAGTGATTTCAACCTACATCTGTGAACACATAAAGTGGCTCCATTAAAAGTTGGTGACTTTGTGATTAGCAGTTTCTGTTTGCATTACTGTGACAAAAACTGAATGATTGAATCAGAACAATTTGTGATCAAAAATGTATTATATTATATGAATTCTATTATTAATATATTATATATATAATAAATATAATAGTGCTAATCATATGTTGACCCAGACAATGTACAAACACTGAGCTTAGGTATGAAATGGTTTTATAAACAGGTGAGACAGGTTGCTTATGCATGCATGTTTATTGATTTAAGTTACATGAAATCAGATTGATTAATATAAATCAGAATGGTTAATATAAATCAGATTGGTTAATATAAATCAGATTGATTAATATAAATGATTAATATTTCTTCCAGATGTGATGTCATCGAGGCTTGACATCCTGTGTGAGTGACATCATCAATGGGGGTGTGGCATCCTCGTGTCAGATGTGTCAGCACATGGAGTGGATTGTTACGGGTCTTTGACACAAATGAAAGATTGGCTGCCCCCACAGCTCCTGTCATTGATAAAGTCATTTCCTGTAGAGATTAAAATAAACAACACTTCAGAGGCTACAACTGCTCAACAAGCCCAGCAACTGAACACAAACTTTGAACCAAAATGACATGTGAATCAATCTAATATTGTCTGTATAATGAGAACTGATTTCCACATTGATTCTCAACAAAAATCTCAATCATGAAAACAACTGATAATTAATTTGTACCTCCGAGGTTTATTTCCATGCAATGCTCTCCACCTACGTTGTTGGGCTCCCCTTGGTGCCACAGGTTGAAGTCAAAAATGTTCCCATCACTCCACAGCCACACACCCTCCTGAGAGAACAGGTTTTAAGGCTCACATTTTCTAACCACACAAACAGTGCAGATATACTGACAGGTCCTAGAAAACTACACTCCTTTTGTTTAGAACAGTTTCCTACAGAAGCTGCTTCAGTGCATCACATCTGGTCTCAAATTAAAAACTACATTCAGCAGACCCAGTCCTGGGATCTGATCTGGTCTCTGCTGAAAAAAAGGTGCTGATCTCAATAAGGTTGCAACAGATCCTGTTAATCGACAAAACACTCACCTTCACTGCATCGTAGCCTCCAACCCAGGTCCTCTTATGTGACTTTGCTGCTTCAAAGACCAGCTCTCTGAGGAACTTGTACACCTTTTCATTTGGGATTGAGGCCAGATTTCCACCAAGCAAAGTGCAGGCTTTCTGATGAGGAAGACAAAGAGACAAAGAGCAAACCAATGAAACAACTGAGAATTCAAGATGAGGCTGACATCCAGTTGTAAAGCTGCTGCCTGACAATTAAATATTCACATGAGGGTTTCAGCCACAAATACAGGCTGACAGTTAAAGCTGTTGCTGTTCCATAAAGTACCTCAGCATCAGCCCAGTCCTTTTCAGCAGCCTGGAACTGGTAACAGCGACTGCAAAATTCAGTCCAGCCAGAAGGGCACGCGTCATCACAGTCATCTACAACACAATTGTGATCTTAGAAGGACAAAGACACAAGAGGGCTGCAAACAAAAATAAAAACACTCACTAGTTACATTTACTTTGTTTATTTTCATATACATATTTAAAATAAGTTCAAATAAGTCCATACAATGTGCAGGGGTAATGAAAAAGCCTCTAAGGCTTCTATGGGAGCCTGCCCCTAAAAGCTAAAAGCTGAAGACTAAGTGCACAAACAAACTGAAATAATAGGAGTTATATTGATCTGCAGAGTATATTCTCAATTATTGATCTATTCGTAGATAAAAGGTTAAAAAATCATGAAAAATGCCCATCAAAGTTTCCTAAAACAGACATTTTTCAGTTACTATGTTCACTTTTATTTATTAGGTACACCTGAGTAAAAGTAATGCAGCCTCATACAGCAGTTCTACAACAAGTCCTACCTTGATGATGGTTATAAAGTTCAGTTTTTTAATCTATATTGTATTATACTGAAAGAAGTTAAATGATTTTATCCACCCTTTGATATCAACAGTAAGTACTAACCTATTTGATGTCCACATTTCGCCTGTGGATGTAGAGAACACAGTGTTAGAAATGAACACTGTACAACACAGAGGTTTTCTTTTTGATTTGTGCAGGGATCAGATAAGTCAGACAACAATGGCTGACAAGTTCATGAGGCAGATTGGTGACATCGTCTACACAGGTTTGACTGATTTCACTTTTCTGTTTCAGTAACAGTGGCTTTACTCTGCACTTATCAAATCTGGAAATGATCTTACACTGTACCTCTCAAACAAACATTACTTACATCTGCTCCAATCCACAGTCCACTGGTCAAACAGAGGAGCACAATGAAATGAAGACCTGATGCCATCTGTGTAAAGATAAATTAGAGGAGTTAATTAGATCCATGTATCAGTCTTTATCTGAGCAACGAGCTTCATTATGTGGACGCAGCAGAATAAACAGGACTGGATGATTGAAGACATAATGAAGAGTAGATGAAGAATCTCCTCTGTAAAGCTGATGTTACGATGAAAGGTAAGAATTCAAACCTTACCTTGTTGTGATGATCAGATGAGGTTGCAGTTGCAGTAGCAGGTAGCAGGATGTCGTGGAAAAGGGAACTCAGTCTTTTTATACCTTTTCTGGGAGCTTTGTTTCTTTAGCTTGTGTGCAATCCTCTTCCCACGAGACATCGTAGTTTGTGTAATAGATATTGATTCACACATTGCCACTGCCTTGAGTAAATCTATTTTAAAAACATTCTGAGTGTTTTATCCATAGGCGCCACAACATTATATGGAAATGAAAACAAGGGTGTTGACTGTCAGACAGTGTTACAGTAGACTCGCAGCTAGAGTCACGTAAGGCAAACTTAATTCTAATTAAAGTCTTGCCTTCATGTGTGACACTGTTAATGCTGTAACATTTCCTTTTATGTTGATTAGTAAGACCTTTAAATGCAAAAAACCCTTAAAGAACCTTTAACCTTAAAAAAAAAAGTCTAAATAAATGAACAGAAAAGTGTCTGTTTCAACTCTGTTCCAGGTCATCTCAGGTGAGGAGGGAGGAGGGAGCAAATGCAGCAAACTTTGCTAAGAAGACAAATAATGTGGCTCATCATACAACATTTGAAAAGATCTGCTGGACAGGTTGTTAGTTCAGGGTTAAGGTGGTGCTTACTGCTCTTACAGGGAAATGTTCTACAAAGATGTGCAGTCATAACAAGTATTATAGTCATATACCAACGACAGACAACAAAAGCAAATATTTTTTTAGCAGCAACTAAATTATGTTGTCTGTGTGCGTGTGCATGTGCGTGTGTGTGTGTGTGTGTGGTGTTCTGGGAGCCCTAAACGATACAGAAGTCATTACTACTGACAGCAACCTGTTTGTTTTTTTAATTGAATAATAATATTTTTGCTTGTGAATTCATTATTTAATAATTTCACATGAAAATATAGTTCACACAAACAATTTTAATGTGTTTAATGCTGAAAGAAAACGGACTAATACAGGTTAGAGGGAAAAATAACAATAGTCTTGTAATAACAGCCAACACAGAAGTCCGACAACTTCTGCCTTGGCTCTCTCCGGCTTCCTCCCACAGTCCAAAGACATGCGAGTTATGTGGTGGCTTTACACGGTGCGTGTAGGTGTGAATGTGAGCGTTTGCCTCTATATGTCAGCCCTGTGATAGACTGGTGATATGTACAGGATGTACCCTGCCTCTCACCCAATGTCAACTGGATTTTAGTTGTAAACATTGACCTACAGTGTGTATTTGGTTTGTAGGATACACATGTGAAAATAGTAAAAATTACCATTTTGAGGTCAGGACAGAATGAAAGCCTAATAAAACAGAATGCATGATTTTGAAAATGGCAGTTTTAATGGATTTCAGTGGATGCTCTATGTAAATGTCTTGTAATTTATGCCAAATGCGTTATCACAGCCAAAATGATCGAAAAATCAAAAATGCAAAGGACAAAAATGCCCCAAAGGTCACATAAGGGTTAAAGATAAGCACAGGGATTTTCAGCTTCAGGTTTATCTGAATGGAAATCACACACACAGACAATTAAAATGTATTTAACAGAGGATTCCTATAGAGATAGATCTTTTTATTATAGAGTAACATCCTTTTTGTTTAACCAGAAACATCACTGTATATCACTACCACACTCCACTGACAAAAACAGGAATTTTACCTCACAGAACACAGGAACTGTTGGAACACTGCTGCCTCGATGGGTTAGTTTGTTTATGTTAATGTGAGACTCTCAGCAGTGGAAGAAATATCAGATCCTCTACATGAGTATAAATACCATGTAAAGTACTTGTGTTAACACAAAGCAGCCAAACAACACATTCCCCAAAATACACTACACCCTAAAATTATGGTTAAATTGGGAAATATGTGATCAAAGAACGAGTTAAGAAGCCTGAGAGTTTAATCCATGTTGAACAGTTGAACATCACTATATATCACTACCAGACTCCATTGACAAAAAAAGGAATTTTACCTCACAGAACACAGGAGCTGCTGGAATAGCACTGCCTCCATCTGTTAGTGTGTTTGTGTTGCTGTGTGACTTTCAGTGGTGGAGGAAGTATTTTATATATGTAAAAGTACCACATAACAACAAAACCTAACTAACTGATTGAGGCAGTGGTATTCCAGCAACTCATGTGTTCTGTTAGTAAAATTCATGTTTTTGTCAATGGAGTCTGGTGGCAATTTTTCTTTTAATGAGGAGTTATTTTCCCCTTTAACATTTATCAGTCTGTTACCTTTCAGCATTACACACATTTTAATTGTTGTCAGACAGGTCTTCATTAGCTTTACTGACACCTGGTAAGTCAACTCAGGATTTCCCTTTCTAGCCTACTTCATATGATAAGAGAGGAAAGGCTGACACCTGCAGATATTTTCAGTTATGGCATCCAGAGGTGATCACAGACTAGAACAGACAGGAAACACTAGAAACACATTTCAATCATTAACGTCAGGATAAGGATATACTGTAAATAAGTACAGGAATAATCAAGTTTCTTGCTGACTGATGATGAACTGTAACCAAAAGAAAGAGAGGAGATGCATCTATAGTCTATACAACATAAAATAAAGTTCACGCAATGAAACAGCTGAGTGAGCGCGCCGACACGCACAGTGTGAAATTTATGACACGTCTGTCAGATCATAGGCGGAGTTCACGAGGGTTTTTTTTTTTTATTATTGCCCAGCATGAGGAAGTTACTGTCAGTCAGTTCTTTGAGCGCAGCCGTCACAGTCAGGCAGCATTAACCCGGCTGCAGTCGCTCTCTAAGGCATTCCGAGGATTCCTAGCGCTCCATCCTCACTACCTGTCCGACAGGTGTAGCCGGGGGGAAGGCGGCTCTGAGCGGGGGGCCATTCATGGTTATCTATGGGTGAGTGTCTGCGGAGAGCTTGTCCATGTCTGGAATCACTATGGCAGCGGATTTTCAGCGACAAAAAGACTAGAGGAGAAGGAGGCGGAGGAGGAGTGAGTGGTGGTAGTGAAGGTGGAGGAGGAGGAGCAGGCAGCAGTGACAGTGGCGGACAGGTGAGCTCACCGGCCCCGGCTCTGCTGCCGCCGAAGCCGCCGCCGGAGAAGGCAACCGAGAGCGGCTCCATCTACACGGCGGTGTGGCCGTTTGAAGCCCGGCACGAGGATGAGCTGTCGTTCCAGGAGGGGGACCTGTTCAGTGTCATCAGCCGCAACGGGGACTGGTGGACCGCGCGGATGATCGACAAGAACGGGCGCGTCCTGAACACCGGGATAGTTCCCAATAACTACCTGGCCAGGGCTGAGTCCCTGAAAATGCAGCCGTGAGTATCAGCACTCTGAGAAACCAACTAACCGTAAACGTGTCATGTATCAGCTGTTTATAGATGTATCTGTCAAAATGTTGAGGTATGTTGTTACTGTGCGGGTGATACTGATTATAATCTGCAAAAAATATTTACAAATTACAAGATCATCAACATAAACATGTTAAAAACTCTTGTCACCAGGAAGCACTGTGGGAAATAAGGACACAGTAACGGTAAACAAAGCAAGCAGTTTAACAGCACAGAGTACATTCTCACCAACTACATGTAATCTCCAATCTATAATCCACTGCAGTGATTTTGACCTCTGCCTCCAACTGCAGCCACATAAACCTGTTTGGGATAGGCCTAACACACACACACACACACACACACACACACCTACACACACATCTGTATTATCCAGGAACTCCAAAACTGTAACTGTGATTTCAGAGGACAAAACGTGAGATCATGTGAACTAACTGAGTTTCTCTTCAAGCTGCATTACTGTCACCAGTAATTAACATTTATAGGTCAAACAGGAGGAAACGTCTTTTTATTGTCACAATAAACTATCTGTTGCAATAAAGTGAGATTACAGTGCCACTCCTCAGACTTGTACTCAACATTTCACTTTTTAATGTTGAGACTAATTACAACATCATCACTTGTTAAGAGCTGGGGAAGTTTTGTCGACCCTGTGGCCAGCGAGGAAATGCATCACAATAATTTAAAGTTTTTTCTTTGAACTTCCCATTGTAAACATAACTTCAGTTGCTTCCCCTTTTTTATATACAGGGTATCATACATTTATATTTCCTTGCCATGTTTTTGGTTTGACGGAGAAAGCGACAGGAAACATGGTATTATACAGTATTAATCTTAGACCAGTAGTCTACCTATCCTACCTACCTGGATCAAACAAATCACTCCATCATCCGTCCTCACAACATCACCCTTTCATTTGGAGCTTTGTTTTAAAAACAACATGCAGTGACTTCTCCATAACCTGCTGCAGTCTGCTGCAATAAATCAATTTCCCTTTGTCTCTGAGCGTTCACAAAGCCAGAACTTCATATCACGGCAAACATCTCTCTGGACTCTTCTTGCTTTTCTGCATCACGTATAGTATGTGCCCCCCCACCACCACCAGTGTGATAAATGTCAGTAACACCTTTCATAATGTCAGCGCCATGTCTGTGTGTCGCTTAGCAGTGATGCAAACTGGGAAGCAAACATGATGACAGTCGGCCTCACCACTTCTTGTTTTGTCTTTCCCTCGCTCTGTTTATTGCTTCAACAGAAAGGGAAGTGTGTAAAGCGAGGTTATTCCTACATCAGCAGGTGCTGGAGAGCTGATCTTTTTTATTCACACTTATATCATTGTTGTGTTTCAATCATTTGTCATCCAATTACACACCTCAGCTGCACTAACACAATACCAATAAGATCAGCAGTAATCACAGCTTGCAAAAATAATATTTTCAGGGTTTGTTTCAGCACATTTTGGCTCCACGTACGGTAATGAGTATTTCTGCAACTAATCACTATTCTGTTCACCTAAGACAGTAAAATCCTCACATTTAACAACCTGGAACTATGGGTAATGTTTGATATTTTTGCCTGAAAAATCACATTATCTTTCATCAAAATAATCTGGTACTCCCTCTTTCTTTGCATCAGAGACTTATCTTGTTTTCCTGACATAGGTTCTGCCATATCCCTGTCCCTTATGTGACAGGCCTCAGTATTTTTGCTAACTCACCAGTTAGTCTCAGGATTGTTTTCTTGTGCAATCAAAACCGACTGACGGCGTCCTCACTGCTGTGTTCTTCCAGCAAGTGACTTCAGGCTCTAAAAACATTTTCCTCCTTATAACTCGTTCTACAACATTGTTGGAAATGTTGGTATCACAGATTATTATTATGGAATATAGCTGTTAGCTCAGAGCTTAGCGAAGCCTTGTGACTCTGGGACACATTTTCTTTGACTAAGAGAAAGGAGGACTCAACTCTGCATGAAATTGCTGATTATACTGTAACAGCAGTGAAAGCTTTTTTACTCTTTTAGTATCTATCTAAGATTGTTCCAAAGATGATATCAGAATATAATTATTTTGTTTATTGCAGGTTTAAACACTGTAGCCATGCCCCCAGATTCCTAACGATTACTTTTATTCATGTGTTTCTGCTTTGATCCAGATGGTTTTTTGGGATAATGAACCGCTTCGAGGCCCAAAGCCACCTGCTGGCACCAGGAAATGAAGAGGGAGCTTTCCTCATCCGACACAGCGAGAAAGACGACGTTGGATATGTTCTCTCAGGTAAGACAAGAAGGAGAGGGGTGATGAAGAAAACCCACCCAAAAAGAAGCATATATAATGTCCACCAACCAGCACCTCTAAAGCTCAATCGTGTTATAGCTCATTTGTTTAATCCTACAAAATCCAAACTGTAAAAATGGCAGACTACCGTTTATGTGTCGCACTATTTCTCAGCTGGAAATCAGTATCTTCCTTGACTTGCCTGCCAGATACAGATACAGTACCCATCCATAAAACCAGAAATTGTTCTCTCCTTTAAGTTGACCAAATGTCAAATGTCACACAAACACAAGAAAAAGCAGAAAAATTGAATGACTACGGCCACTACAGCCAGACATGGACAGACCTAACAGAACTAATGTGATCATTCAGTTCAGTTCTTGGTAAATATCCTCTTCCTTCCTTCTGAGTTAACCGATGTCCTTTCAAGGAGCAGCAGCACAAGCGTAACCACAGAAAATGTCAGTATTATGTTTGCCATCATCGGGCAGGCAACTAATCCTACCAACCTACAACAGTGGCTTCCAAAGGAGAGTGTGGGAACATATCAAGGATCTTTAAGAGGCATGCAACAGGTCTGATGTAGACTTATAGGTATGGGATTAAGTAAAAAAGAACCAGTTTTCTGACTCTGCCTTAACACAGAGTATCTCTGCTGTGGAAAACACCTAAAACTTTGCTCACTTCATCTGAAACACATGGTTCAATCTTAAAAAGTAGTAGTTCTTGTAGGAATCAATCTGTGTCAGTATTTGGTTTAGGGTACGGATATTGTAAGGCCAGTGTAGTATGAGTATGCAACGGTCCACGTGATGTAAATTTCAACATCAGTGCGAGACTCTATTGTGTCCACATAGACTTTGTCCACACACCAACTGTGCATGCATCCTCCAAGCAGACTAGAAAGAGGATAATAAGAACAAGTACGTGTCGATGGTGTCTGCAGGAAGTATAACTGAGCGGAAACAAAAGTCATGCAGCCCAAAAAGAGTCTTCCCCACAGAACACCATTATAAAGAGAGATGTCTGACAACAAACAAGATCAATTATTACTCTGTGACCCATCAGAGCGTAGCAGCAGCAGGTGTACTGGACCTTTGCTATCGTGCTACTTAAAGGTTTACTTAGGTTTAGCCACAAAAACTACTTGGTTCGGTTTGGGTAACACTAACATGACTGTGTAAAGTTCCTCAATATTTCACTTGTGAAAAGCTCACACGATCTTTAGGTTTCATTCTCTAACCAACTTGTTTGTTGCTGACTTTGTGTACGCTCTATGTGTGAATCTGTCTGCAGTGAAGACAAGCAGTCGGGTGAAGCATTTTAAAATCCACCAAGCAGGTGAGAGTGATTTTCACGTGGAGCACAACTACCACTTCAGGTCTCTGATTGACCTGGTGGAGCACTACAGCACCAACAGCCTCATCAGCACAGGAAGACTGGGAAGCCCCTGCAAGAGGGTAGGAGCAGTTGTGGTTTTATCTTTTTGTTTCATTTATTTGTTCCTCTTATGTCTGGACATATGAAGAAAATACACTCAGATTTGTTGCTAGAGCACTGATCATGTGTACAAACACAAAATTCATCTCCTAAAAATGTGTTTATGTTTGTTTCCACGGTCAGAAAAAGCCCAACACCCCAGATTTGAATCATTTTACGGTGGATGAGTGGGAGCTCCCGAAAGAAGACTTCACCCTGGAGGAGGAGCTGGGCAGCGGCTACTTCGCCGACGTCTACCGGGGACGCTGGAAAAACCATATTAATGTCGCCATCAAGATCATCAAAAGTGGTATTTCACCATCTCTGCTGATCTAACAAAGGCTGAATTTACAGATAGGTTTCTGATTCTGAGGAGTTGTTTGGTGTTTAACTCCATAAATCACAAAAGAGAGCTCAGAAGAAGGAAACAACTCTTCCAGCTCCAAGTACATGAAGTAAGCGAGTTAGTCATATCTTTGGAATCGGTGCAGTACTGAGCAACTGGCACCTGCAATGTAATCGGTGCAACTGTCTGTGTCCTGCTACTGTTTTTGTCAATGGTCTGGTAGTGAAAAAACCAGCAGCTTCTATGCTTGAACAAAAAGAATCTTACTCCTGAACCAGATGTGTGAGTCACAACTATTCATGCCCTAGTAAAATGTATCTTCATATCATATAAACTGGCAAAAATCCAAATATCCATCGTCAGTAACACGTTAGACAACATTTGAGTGAAACTGGGAGTGGTTTAAACAATGAAGACCGATGGTGGTAATCCCCATCGAGACAGTGTCACACAAGCATCCTTGTTATGGGTGGAATTTAAATGACACATAACTGGACGATTCATCAAACCCGCCACCGGCAGAACAATGTGTCATTATTTTATTCTTTTCAAGCAGAAATCCGTCATCTTTATTTTGGCATAAAGAATGTGCCATGTGTTGGTCTCAGTCAGGACCCATGGATTGATGACGTGTAGCAAAAACACTTGTAGAGAGCAGAGTGAGAGGAGGACGTGGGCGAAGGCAGGTGTACATTTTTAGCCACTGAAACTGCAGCCTGACAAGCAGGTCATTTATAAATGACTCTCTTAGCTTCTAGATATTATTCATGATCGACCTTTTGCACCAGAGCTCGACACTAAGTCTACTGTTCAATGTAGTAAAACCCAGGAGCTGCTTGTCGTCAATTTAATTTCAAAACCGTGCTTATGACATAAGCCAACTGGAGCAATCTGAAGTTGCCGTAAGCAAACGTGATGTAAAAAGAACTTCAGACAGGATGTTGCTTTTTTAAATGCACCAATACTGTGTGTATCACTATAAAATACATCTGTAGACTCATCTGCTCACAGTCCCAGCTTCCTCTTATTCTTGTCAATTGACCTTTATTTCTTCTGTTCGTTTGTTTGAATATCACAATACTCAAAAAAAACCTCACAGATATTCAATTTACAAAGACATTAACCTAAGAAAAGCAGCTCAGCACCAGTGATTTCATATGGGAAAATAACAGATAATGCAGACAACTGTGAGCAAGCAACACACATTAACAGTGTACTAGTCATAAGTGTCTGCCCAGCATTAAGCCACAAAGAAAAATCCCTTCTGTTGCCATGAAATCATCTGATGTTTGCAAAACACAGATGATCCCATCTTTGTCAGTGTCAATTTGTTAAGCTTGGACTCTCAGTATATTTAGTAAATATCACAGTTTGTGTTACTGTATTATGATCAGTCAGTTTTCAAAGTGGTTTTCTTGGTTTCTTTGCCTCCCCTCACCCCGTCTCTCACTCTGCTGTTCCTCTTTTGTGTCTGTTCCTCTTTTTCATCCCCATCTTTCTTTTTCTTCTTCTTCTTCCTTTCAATTCTTTCTGTGTCTCTCTCTCTAGACTCAGAGATGAACCACCGGGAGTTTCAGAGGGAAGTTCAGATCCTAAAGAGTCTCCGGCACCGTCATCTCATCTCTCTGTTCGCCGTCTGCACGGCCTCTGCACCTTACTACATCATCACCGAGCTGATGGAGAGAGGCAGTCTGCTCCAGTTCCTCAGAGGTAAACCTCAGTGTTGCTCTGCTCACGTGATTTGTGGGGAACCAAGAGTTTTATAGTCTAGAGTCAAGTTAGGGTTCGGGGTTAGGAGGTTAAGGTTGAGGCCAGGTGTCAGAACAAAATGTCTGAGCGTGCATCTGAAAATAGTGTGGGTGCATGATCATGGTGCACCAAAAACTGATTATAGCCTAACATATACACCGATCAACCACAACATTAAAACCACTGACAGATGAAGTCAACATTAATCATCTCTTTACAATACAAAGTTCTGCTAGGACACCTCAGGGCCTGACATTCATCTGGATGTTACCCTGATACATGCCACCAAAACTGCTCAGAGATGGCTCAAGGAACACGACTAAGAGCCCCAGGTGTTGACCTGGCCTCCAAATCCCCCAGATCCAAATCTGACTGAACATCTGTGGGATGCACCAGAGCAAGCCAGATGTTGGAGTCCCCAACCTGCAACCCAGAGGCGGTCCCCTCCCCCCCGGCCCCACAAAAAAAGGACTTACCCCCAAACCCTGAAAACAAGATCAATAAATAAAATACAGAATATAAATTGCACATGCTTGAGAAATCCCTGATTAAAGCAAAAAAAAAAAAAAAAGATTCCTGCAGTAAACTATTTTTTAACCTGGGTTATAGGTAGGCATATGGGTCTATGTTAATTAGGAAATACAATTTATTTGGAAGCAGTTTGTGTTGTGTGGCCTGGCATCAGTCTATCCCTCGTCGCCCTCCCCCTTGCCAACCTCTGCAGTCGCAAGTTGATTTCTATTTCCTCATACTGAAGTCTTCTGGTATTTGTTGAAGTTGCAGCCAAGAGGTGGGGTGGAGTGCACGCGCTAAACTATAACGACTTTGCTGCCGGTAATGTTACGGTCTTGGTGTTTGCAGCTGTGGAGGCCTCATTGAACATTTTCAAATAGAAATGGAGCAATATTTGGGGAATTAGCAAACAAGACTTCCCTCTCACCTCTGCATTTGTTATTGAAATTTCAACTGAGGTTAACTGAGGTATGACCCAGTTTCTTGTTGACACCATCCCACAGCTATTTCCTTTTTAGTGCTTCTTGGTTTGGGGTTTTTAACCTAGCTGCGGTCTGATCCTGTCATGATTATTTCCTCTGTTTCTTCTTTCTGCCTCAGGTCCAGAGGGGCAGCATCAAGACATTCCCTCACTCATTGACATGGGGGCCCAGGTGGCTGATGGGATGTCGTACCTGGAGGAGCAGAACAGCATCCACAGAGATCTGGCGGCTCGAAACGTCCTGGTGGGAGGAGACTACATCTGTAAGGTGGCCGACTTCGGGTTGGCCAGGGTGATCAAGGTCAGTACGTGGGGAGGGAGGAAAGGTTTGTGTGTCTTTTTTAATTAAAAATCTTAAAATCAAGAATGAAGTTTTTAAAAGACAAAGATTTTTTCATCCAGGAGCCGTTCTACATCACAGAGGATAAAAAGATTCCCTACAAGTGGAGCGCTCCCGAGGCCATCAGTCATGGAAAGTTCTCCAACAAGTCAGACGTTTGGTCCTTTGGGGTCTTGCTCTATGAGATTATCACCTGCGGAGGGATTCCTTACCCAGGTTGGTGGAATGACAAGTTTTTTAAATATATATATATATTTTCAAGCACTTTCAGTAGTGGTGAATTGGTGGTTATGAAATGAGTTTAAGTCCTCAAGGGAAAACATTTTTCCCAAGTTGTCCTGGAGAGATCAAAGTTTGCAAGAATCCCAGAACAGATTCCACAGTCCTTGCTCTGGATGATGATGTATTTAAAAAAAATAGCTGAAATTGAAATTGGAAGTGTTTGATTTGAGGACCTTTTGTCAAAGAGAAATGAGCTGGCGTAGAGGCCTGAATCGATATTGTGATCTTGCGTAGCCCTAATAAGACGACTAACCTTCCAGTAGACAGGGGTTGTTATTTGTGTCTCTCTCAGCCAGACATTCAGATCATTTAAAATAGCTGCTTGATTATGATTTCTTAATGCTAGTCCTCACACAGCGATTACATAAATACACCTGCACCATGTGGCAAAGCTGTACAGCAAGGAACTGAAAGTCAGCAGCTATGTGCAGCAAATATATTTATACACAGTGAGGTATACGTGTGTGGTTTTGCAGTTCTGTGACTGCCTCTGCAGTATACATCATTATAGTTGCAGTGTGAAGTTTTCAAGCTCTCCCCCACCAGAACTTAAGTTTATATAAGAATGTTCTAACAAAGCCTCCCAGGTGTATTTACAGGTGTTTTAGTGGGGACAAATATTAAACCTCACTCTGTCTCTCAGCCCTCAGCAACCAAGAAGTCTACCAGCAGGTGACCAAAGGACACAGGATGCCACGTCCGGCCAAATGCCCAGACTCCCTCTA
Organism: Lates calcarifer; assembly: GCF_001640805.2. Lineage (NCBI taxonomy): Eukaryota > Metazoa > Chordata > Actinopteri > Centropomidae > Lates > Lates calcarifer. Next base: position 25,646,102 of record NC_066838.1, on the reverse strand, counting down.
CAGAATCATGTTGAAATGTTGGAGTGCCGAGCCAGAGGACAGGCCAAACTTCAAGTACCTCAAGGTCCAACTGGACAGCAGCTACGAGCTGGAGTGACTTCCCCCTCCTGACTTCCTGCAGTACATTCTCAGTGCCACAGAGGGGCAGCAGAGAGGCTAACACTCAGCAGCTATGAGGACTCTAATCTTAAAGCCTGAAAGTAGAACAATATACAGGCCTTTGTACAGAGTGCCTGTGTGATTGTGTGTGTTTGCAGTTGCAAACCTGCAAAGCCTGATGTGTTTTATTCAGTCCACTACTCCTGATTATTTTCATTATCACTTCATCTAATGATTATTTGTGAAGGACATTTTTTTTTTTACCATTTTCTGACTGAGTTGATTAATCAGTTAATCAAGACAACAATCAATCAATCAAAAACACTGTTAAATGCTGCCTTAATTTTCTAATTAAACTGATTGTTGACATATGCAGTGTGAGAAAATAGTTGAAAATGCCCATCACAAATTTTCCAGACCAGCAGACCTAAAAACCAAATACATAGTTTGAAATTATATAAATAAATGTAAAAACTAAAAAAAAAAAAAAGTGACAGGTTGGAAACCAGAGAGTATTTTGGATTTTTAGTACAAAAAAATGATTTATTAGTTTTCTGAAAGTTATTATAATTTCCTACAGCATAATTTTTAGGGTCTCTTTGTAAGATTTTAATGACTTCAGACAGCACTTAAATTAATACACAATAATAATGTGAATATTGACGTATGCTTATTTCTCAGTTCCATAGTTTGCAAACTTGGACAATCAAACTCACCTCACGGTACATTTAGTAGAGATTCTGGAGCTTTCAGTCGCAGTGAACAAGTAATTATTTGTTTTGTCAGCTGCTGTTTACAAGGTCATGAATGAACTGCAAAGCTCAACTTGTAAACCGACATGGATGAGAAGCGCTCAAAAACTGGAACTGTTTCCATGACGACTGGCCAAACTACATCTACTGATGAAGATCATGAAATACGAACAAAAGCTTCAGAAAAAGCTTCGGCTTTAATGTGAGACTGTCAACAGCCGACCTCTGGCTAGTGCTGGATTACATGGAAGCAGAACAAAACAGCAGTACTGTAGTACTTTGGTTTTAACGAGATAAAAATTTCCGGGATTAACGTCTAACTTGTTGTCTGGGTGGGCAATGTTTATATTTGTCCAGCAGGGGGGAGCACAGTCACAGTATCTGAGGAGCTTCTTTCCTCACAAGAGAGTCAGTTATGTTTTATTGAACAATTTAGTCACTGTTCACTCACTTTCCAACAGTACATAACCTTTCAGTATTTCAACAGCTTCTCTCAAACCTAAGCCTGCCTTCTCTTACATGCTAGAGCCTAGAAATGCTTCATCAAGCAGAACAAAAAAACCTTCAATGAATGATCTTGTGTGCATGAATATTTATATAAATTATACATTTATGATTGAGCCGTCTCTCACAGATCAGCTGCCATTATTCAAACAACAAACACATGTTTTCTCTTTGACTGTAAAGTCCTGAAGACATTAGATTATTAAGTAATTCACAGTTTGTAAACGACTGATAAATTCAGGGATGAAAAACTGCATCAGGGTCATAAAGCCGTGAAGAACTGTAGTAACACACAATTCCAGGTCGTATTTTATTTCTATTTTTTTTAACTGTTGTTGATGAAATGTCTGTTATGACCTTTTTTGATTTACTGATTTACTGCATCAGCTGTGAAACACCTTTCACCAGTGTCCCATTTAAACATGAAACCTGCCTCATTCTGGTGTGAAAGTGCTGAATGAAACCGTGTTCAACCTGGTGTGAACCAGATGCACTCGCTGCCTTCTCTACACAGTCTGTTTTTATGACATTTTCATGTGCAATGATGTTACCAGTCTATAAATCACCACTATTTTAAGTGTTTGTTTGTCTTTTAATGTGTAAGTACGTGTGTGTGTGTGTGTGTGTTAGGGAAAGTATCGCCCTGCCATAAATTCACTCTTATCAGTGTGTGTGTGTGTGTGTTTCCCAGTGGTCTGTGGAGTGTGTTACATTCCCTACCCTCTGCTGCTGGATTTAACTGGGTCAGTAAAGCCAACGTTTGACCCCTCTCACTCACTCTGTGCTGTTCAAGCTTTATCGGCCATAATAAAATACTGTTTTACTAAAACACTTCATGAATTCTGATTCAAACTTACAGAGCCAGAATCATAAAGCACTTGTATTCATTTACGTACGTGAATATTTAGTGCGATCAGAAAGTTCTGAGACTGCGCCTGTAACGAAAAACCCTGGATTTTAATTTTTGCCACCATCTCCTTCAAAGTAGCCACCTTGTGCAGGGATACACCGCTCGCAATGATGATCCTCAACAGGAACGTTTGCTCTGTTCGTTCGGAACAGGAACAGTCTCGGGACTTTTTGATCGCACATCATAAACAGTGTGCAGGATTTTTTTTGGTCCTTTCACAATAAGAGCTTTTGATTAGACGCCCCTGTCATATCAGACTTTGATGTATGATTCTGGTAAAATCTGTTGTTTATCTGAATAATTTTTGTCGGGCTACATCTAAATATTATGATCATGATTTGTTAATTCCTCTTTCTGATTATTGTTTAGTCTTTAAATTCAAGAGGTGACGTTTCCAGTTGCTTGTTTTGTCTGACTAACACTTCAAATCCAACGAACCCTAACATTTTCAAAGCTGAAAACTGGGAATGTTTGCCATCACATCTTGACAAATTTCTCCACCGATACTAATATTTTTTTCAATAAATGTAAGCGATTAATTTGTGGATCATATCAGGATTGAATTCAGGAAAAGCTGCTCTAAGACGGGTTTGAATATTTAGCTTTGTGAATGAAACTACAGCTTTTCATACACACTGCACAGTCACCTGCCTTTTACTACACACACACACACACACACACACACCATTTGTCCTTCACAATGAGCTTTCTGTATCATTCCAGTGATGATGCAGCATTTTCAGACAGTACACACATGAACAAACCAGCCTGCATACACACACAAACCTGAAAGCACATGTGGGTTTGCACTGTGTCATATACGCACAACTGTCTTAGAGTTTCTAAAGTGGGTCAAATCCAGGACAAGCTGTATGTGTGTGAGAATGTGTGTGTGTGTGTGTGTGTGTGTGTTATATGTGACTTCCCGCCCTCCTGTCCTGCAGAGTCACTTCGCCCCCGCTAACCCACTTTATCCATATGAATGGAGGGCAGCTAGAAATAAACTCAGACCCTGGTTTTACTCACAGGTGGCCTCCGTGACCTCAGCAGGAAAAAATCTGACATTCATGGGACCTCCTCAACTTGGATCTGTTTTACTCCGCCTCCTGACCTGCATACATTCAAAACCCGGTGTCCTGGTTTTAGAAAGTCGGATTCAAAACATTTGTAACACCTTAAAATGGTACACGTGGGTAGGCCATGTCTATCATGGAATATATGAATATGTTAGGGATTAACTTCATCTAATTCCATTAATGAGAGAGGAAACATTGATTCACTGGTGCTGAGTTATATTTACTTATATGTGCCACATAACAATAGAAATATGTTCACAAACATCACAGAGAAGACTCTGAAAAGTTTTAGAAATCCAAATCATTTGTGTGACTTCTTCTCTTCACCACAATGTCCTCAAACGTCTGACCCCTCACAGTCGCTCATTTTTACATTTCCAACAAACTTTTTTCTTGTTTGGACCTAGTAGTCTAAGAGAGTGATTGTGCAGATTATTGTAAATGACTCAACACTTTATCATCATTATGGCTGTAAAATTATCAAGATCGTTTTATCGTCCGGCTCTCTGAGGGCAAACCCAGTGACTAAAATACATAACTAATCACTTCTACTGCCTCACATTTATGACCAAAAAAATCTTTTAAAACCAAACACTAGCATAAACGAGTCCTGCACTGATTTGCACTAATGTCACAATCTAATGTACGGAGTTTGAAGCGGGAGGTGATCAGCTGAGCTAAGCATAAAGACTGTGTCATGTTTGTTTTTGTGGTTTTAGGAGGAGTTTTTAACGTTGGACAGAGTCACATGACCACTTGTTTCCCGTCGTTTCCTCTCTCTGTTCCTAAACTTGCCTCCAAATACTTGTGTGTCTGCAACTGGGCTAAGATTCAGGTCAAGGGTGTGTTGTTATAATGGTCCTGTAGATCCGGTACTCATGTCGTCGGGCAGCTGCCTTGAACTCGGTCACCCTGAAGCAGACGCCTGGCACCACAGCTGGCAGAGTGCCACACAAAGCAAACTCACACCCACACACGTACATATAAAAGCTGAGGCTGAACATACAGAACGGGAAAGTCAATGAGGTTGATACTGAGCTCCAGCTCCTTTCAAACTAAACAAGGAAAAAGTTTTAACATGATGAGGAGAAATGAGTATTGTCATGATGCTGTTCACTAACCGGATCAGCAACAAATTCAGGATTAATCAGCTGAACAAAAGCTGCTCTGTCTCCTCAGATCTCATTTCTTTTCCTTCTGATTCACACTGACCCATCAACTTTCCAATCAGAGTGCTGATAGGGGATGATTCTGCAAAATAAAAACACTTTTGATCAATATTTTTCAGTTGATTCCTAAAATATGTGTGTGTGCAGTTAAGCTTAGGTTTAGGCAAATAAAACACACACACAGTAAAAGCCAAATCTGCCTGGTGTTAGGAGGCTGGACGAGTCACACTCTGGGTGGGGGTTTCTGTGCCACTGTGCTGAGTTTCTTTGTGTGCTTCATGTTGGAGTCGGAGCTAATAACAGTAACTTTTGCTGAAATTACTGTAACACAGTAAAGAGAGACGTCGGAGGAGATGGCGTTTACGACCTCTGAACTGAGTGAGGCTGACGGGTGGGTGTTTTTTCTGTGTTTGTCCTGATCTAACAAACAACACAAAATGAACTCTGCGTTCGTTTGTGTGTCTAACTATTTCTCTTTTCCAGTAAAAGGAAGTGTCAGCTGCTCAGAAAGCAAAACACTGAGCGGTGACATCAGGCTTAGACAGCCTGAGATGATTCATGCTGTTTTTCTTTTTTCACAGACGGACTCCTCCTCCTTTTTCTACCCCTCCAGGTTCTCGTCACCTTTATGCAGAGTGACCTTTACACACACTAAACTTCATATCTTCATACCAGGTGAAGTCGCAGAGAAGAAAAACACAACACACTGCTTTGTTTAAGATGTGTTGTACATGGTTTCATTTTGGTTTTTAGTTATTGGTGTCACATACTGTGTAAAGTGAGTGTGACATGCAGCTGCAGCTCAAACATTACTGTGTAATTTAGTGTCAGCTGCTGAATATGTGCTCAGCACAGATCAACTTTAACTCTACTGGAACCATATTTTTGTGTTTTGAGAAGGAATACTGAAAGCTGTCACAAAAATCCAGTGCAAATTTAAAGTGCAGAAAGTGTAAAAATATTAAAACAGAATCTAATAACAGCAAAATAATGCTAAGGATTGTTGATATTCTGGATGTGGATGATAAAGACAAACTGGTTTCTAAAAGATGTTTCTGTTATCGGTGTGGAGACAGAAATTTCAAAACTGTGATAAATAAATTCAAAATACAATACTGCATTAAAGAGACTCTAAAGTGGTCACTAAAACCTGATGAGTAGCAAAAATTGTACTAGCAGTAGCTGTCCTTTAATTGCAGTTTTTGATTGCTCTAATGTGTTGGTCCATGACAGCTGTTGTGATATCGTTGTCTGCTGCCCGACAAAGTTAAAAGATAACGTTATATCTGATAAAATATCTGACAGAGCCGAATCACACTTGATCTTGAAAAGTAGCCTGAGGACGATAATTTCTAATTTATTATATTGATATTTATTTTAAGTCTGCAGGAATTCAAGACAATGAAAGTGACCGGAAAAGACAAAGACACTTTCAAGGACAGAAAATGATTCAACTCTCTTTGTCTGAAAGCCAAAACATACGAGGAGGGAAACAAGAACCTGCTCTTCCTGTTTTCCAGCTGGTTCACGTTCATCAGCCCCACGGTGTCCTTAACACAGATACATACATAAGATCCCGTCTCCGACAGATTACAGGCTGTACACTGCACATTCTACACAGCTGTGTCACCCTCAGCTTTCACCTCCTTTAAAACACTAGAACACTGTGCGATAAATAAAGCCGAACACAGCTGAATCAGCACCTTTACTGAAATATTCCTCAACGTCCTGTCTACATGTGAAGAATATTTCTTACCTAGAAGGTAAAAAATAAACTGAGTGACGAGTTTGAAAGACGAGGAGAATCATGAGTTGTTCATTGATCTAAAATACTTGAAGTAAACCAGGTTTTCAGCCTCCAACAATCACACACGAAAGAAACACCATCACAGACAAAGAAGAAATACTGAGATCAGAGCAAACACTCCACAGCAACAAGACGAGGCAGATAAAGAAAAATAAAACACACGTTCAGCTTCTACTGTATCTATTGACTCTAGCCAGTCTCAGTCTTCACACATCGGGGACGTCGTCTTTAATAAAAGCATCACAGTCACACAGACTGACAGAGGCTGCTCTGGGTTAAAGGACCAAGCAATTAAATCAACATTATGAAACTATTTTTCCTTAAAATCTCAGCTTCAGAGTCATTGTGACGGAATCAGACCCAGAGAGTTCAGAGTGATGCTGAACTGTAGATCAGCTTTTTTCACACTGGAGGCATTTTTTTCCTACAATTAACTTGCACTCCATTTTATTTGTTGATTTTTCTCCGCCTCCTCAGATGCGGTGCTAGCATCCCCAGCCTCAAACTGTCCCACCGACATCCTAAATATGTCTGCGACCAGCTGTGGTGGAGCTTCAGCCTCTGTATATTCACAGGTGAGTATTTCACACTTTCGTACTCTGTATTCACGTCCAATATCCAGCCAGGAAACTCTGAAAACACCAAGAATTAGAACAGCAACAGCACTTCCTGCTCCAGAAGCCGGGGATCATGGGTAATACACACCACTGTGACTACAAGTTCTCTGTTTCCTGTACGTGAAAAGCGATTAACTGCTCACACTCACAACAGAATTCATTACCAGTTGTGGCTGCAGGGGGCGCTGCTGCTCAGCAAAGTTACATTATGTCACTTTAAATCGACAAATCAAGAAAATAATCGTCAGACTAATTGATAATGAAAGTAAAGCAGCTCTACCTGGAAACCTGGTGAAATTATTAGGCCACTACATTAAACTCAACTCGCCCTGAAGACTTGAGCTCAGCAGCAAAAGAGAAAGTTGGAGAGAGATTCACGAGTAAGGATGAGGGAGGGGTGGAGGGAGGGAAGAGCGAGACGAGAGGTCTGCCTCCTCAGCTAATAAGAGCTTCTGTGTGGAAGTGTGAGCGTGTCTGAGTGTGTGTGTCTGAGTGTGTGTGTGTCTGCAGAGGGGAGGAGACACACTTCACAGCTGAGAGAAGAACCGAGACAACGAGCGACTCCTGATGCTCCATCATCCCTCCGTCCAGTCTCTCCATCACCACCATCCGTCTGTTTTTCCAGCTTTAAACTTCAGCTCTAAATGTTCCTCTGGATTTATCTGATCTTCTTCTGCAGCTGCACTCATGTGAAACTCTCAGAACAGTGGATCTAAAAAGCCTAAAACCAACTGACTGAGCAAAGGTAAGACTGTTCAAGCTTGTTCACAAGCTCAGTCTCAACACAGAGATATCAAAATGTCCGTGTGAAAATCTTCACCTTTCTTATTTCCTGTTGAAACACTTTGACTGTGTCTCACTTGTTGCTGAGAATGAACATATTGTTCCAGTGTTTCCTTCTTGCATAGTTTGATCACAGTGTGGACCCAAAGGAAAAGCAGAGGAAGTGATGAGAAGCTCTGTGTTTAAAATTAGCTGAGACAGAGTGATGTTTACTTTTGTTTCTTTTCCTGGAAACGTACATGGTCTGTCAGTTTGCTGCATATAAACAGTAGAGCGTCAAATTGAGTGAGTTTTCTATTTTAAACTCTAAGTGAGCATCGTGCCCACAAAAGTTATAAGTTATTTAACAACCAGCTGATTGGACCAGAAATCAAATTTTCTTCCTCCATTTTCAACAGTGTTTCAGCGGCACACAGGAGCCTGTCATTAGTAAACAGCTTTTATTTGCGTGTCTTATTTCTTCTTCCTAAAATTAGACTCGTGACGATGAACAGACTCATCAGCACCAGTCACTTGTTTCTAAAGTGCTGCATTTCTTACCTGAGCAAAGACGTGGCTCTAAACCTGTGCCGAATCAACTCATGACAGATGATACTAAAACGTAATGTAATGATTTACTTTTGATGTCTCATTTGAAAGTCTTATCATTTTGCTCTTTGGCTTTTTGGCTTGTGCAGGAAACTCTTGGCTGGAGTGCAGCGCTGCACACAACCAGCTCCGGTTACAGCAGTGAACGGGCACTGCATCCATCGCTCTCTGTGTCGGTTATGAGATTAGAACAGTGATTACTCATTCATCTAATTTGTTAAAGTTTTTACACCGTGTTTTATTTCCAGTCCTTATAAACACAGGAGGTTGTTGATGGTGTCATGTTGCCCTGTCAGCTGAAATCAACTCAGATTTCATGTTTTTAGGTTTTTACAGCCTGCGTTCTAGACAAGGTTTTTATCAGTTATGATAAGATTTCATTTGCTGTCTCCATCGCTTGTTGTTCAGAGTCCAGTGCAACAGTCGCACAGGTTGTGAACAAATCTCTGGTTTTACCAAACTTACTGAGAAGCAACAACAGTGAACATGAAACAGTAATGTTTGAACCTCTGCCATATTTCCTCATGTTTTTGGGTGTAAATAAAGATCTTTGGAATCAGTGCACCCCTGTACATCCCCACCAGACTCCAGTGACAAAATCAGCAATTTTACCTTGCAGCAGAACACAGGAGCTGCTGGAAGACCACTGCATCTACCTGTTAGTTACACAGTCAGAGCCTGTGTATTTAGCCTGTTTTGTGTGAGTGACAATTTCACACTTTATTCATTGGAATTCACTGTAACAGCTGTGAATCCAAGCTGAGTGCAGGCCTCAGAGGAAAGAGCGAGCTGCAAACGTTTCAGAGACACCTTTTCAGCCTACAAGCAGTGAATATGGGGTTTATAGGAGAGTGTCCCTCAGTGCAGAGAGAAGGATGCACACCCCACGAGAGAACCATGATAAAGTCATGATGAGTCTGTGTATGGAGAGGCGTGCTCTGAGGTCAACCTGTTTTTAGAAACTCCCTGCCGCCACAAATCTCCTCAGCATCCATGTCATTACTCAGCATTAACAAAGACCTGTTGTTTCACAGGCTGCAGGGCAAAGTCCGCTCTTATATCACGGGGGAGTCGACCATTCACAGCAGCCGCAGGTGAGATCGTTATGTAACGAACACAAAACTGCTCACAGCAGCTATCGTGTATATTCAGTTATTCATTAAGTGGCTGTGTTTTTGTGGAGACACAGTTAGCCACCATCAACACTACGGCCTCCACCAACCAGTCCAACTGCAGAAAGTATAACTGGTGGATTAGATAGAGGCTGAGAGCTGCAGCACCGTGCAGAAAGAGCTTTTGTTTTGGAGGCTGAATGGAAAATGTGACATGTCCTCAGTGTTTGGGAATGTCACAGGTCAGCGCTGAGAACACTTAACAATTGTTAAGACACAACTTGACCAAAGTGCATCTTCATGTTTAGAGGAAGTGATTTACATCTGAATCTTACATTTGCACTACAGAATAAAATGCAGTCTTCAAGTAGAGACGATATTGTTCTTTTAAGGAAAATGAAAAGTGTTAAGAGTCAGGAAAGCTCAAGTTTTAACTCTACTGCTCAGCCACAGAGTGACTGCGACACTTTACATCATCTTTTAACAGTAAAAACAATAAAACCGGGTTTATAAAAGATATAATATAATGTCATAATAGTGCAATGGCAACATTAATGCACAGTTCGATGGTCAATAATCACCATGAACAGGTTTCTGCTGCATTCACAGACTTAGATTCAAGACTTGAAGACCGATTAAATACAAACAGCTGTGGATCTGATGCTGATATGGGATAGGGCTGATCTATGGACATAAGCAGTGCACTGTTAGCCCTGTATATTTCACTAGGAGGAGAGCTAACAGCATGGAGGGAGCTACAAACTCTGGGTCAGCAGTTTGGAGGTATTTCACTCCTGTTACACCAACACCTTCTGCAGCTACTTGCAACATCTGCAAAGCCGGTGTTTCAGCGGCTGTATTCATTTGTTAGGTTCGTGGGAAGGCGATGATTAGATCAAGCCTGACGCAAGAATATAATGATCAGACTCTCCCACGCAGCGAGGCCTTCAGCTTTGTAATTACACACTGCTGCTCGGTATCCCCACCAACAGACATTATAAAGGTCCAGAGCTTAACACACCACAGAGAGAAACCCAACTGCTGCCACCGTGAGCAAGCACTTGGCGACAGTGGAGAGGAGAAACCTAAGACAGAACCAGACTGTCACAGCCGACCAGCTGCAGCAGTGATGACAGAGATCTGAACTGTGGATACAATCCCACTGTCAGTCTGACAGTCACTATCTGACTGATACGTGACGTCTCAGAGGAGCAGGAACACCAAACACACGAGTGTTTAGGGAACAAACCTGAGGTTAGAGGAGAGTTACCGCAAAAATCCTGCACCGTCATGCCGGTGGAAGGAAATCCTCCACTTACATCACCGTGACCTCTGATCTACATCTGCCTCAAATGTAGGTCACACCACAGCTAAAATAAGTAGCTGTGTGTCTGTGAGGAGAAAAAAACCTGCTGCTGACCTTTTAACTTGGATGTTACTTGAGCCTCCGTTAAAATAAAATTAAAAAAAGAAAAGATAAGCCACTCCTATGCTGCAGACGAAACCCAAAACTGCACCGTCATCCCCCCCTCTGAGGAGAACCTGCGGATGTTGGGTTCATCTCCTGAAACAGTTTAGTCTGAAACCTCCAGGACTCTGCAGAGTTTGGCTCTTTGAGCTGAGGAAGCTGGTTTCAGGTTGGTGTTTGTATGAGAACAGAAAATGTGATTTTTAATATCAGGGACGATTCAGGCTGATTACATCAGATTAGGATGCATGGACATGTGCTTATGGTATTTTAACACGTCCTTCCTCCCTTCTTTTCAACCTTACTCCTTACCTTGTTTCCTTATTTCCCTCTTTCCTCCCTTCTTTCCTCTCCTAGATCCATGATCTTTTCTTGCTCTTCCTTATTTCCTCCTCCCTTACCTTGTTTGCTTGTCACACCCTTTCACTCTTTCTCCCTCCTTCCTTTCCTTGATTCCTTCTACCTCTCCTTCTTTCTCTCCTCCTTTTTTCCTTCCCTCTTTCCTTCATTGATCCTTGTTTCCTCCTTTCTTTCCTCCTCTGTTTTCTCTCCTTGGTCCTTTTTCTTCCTCTTCCTTGTTTTTTCACTCCTCCCTTCCTTCCTTCCTTCCTTCCTTCCTTCCTTTGCATTGTGTTGCATTCTTTTTCTCTACTTACCTCCTCCCTCCTTGTATCCCTCTTTCCCTCCTACTTTCTGCATTTTTCTCCTTGATCTCTTTTCTTCTTTTCCCTCCTTCCTTCCCTCCTGCCTCCTCTCTTCTTTCCCTCTTTCTCTCCCTCTTCTTTCCTTTCCTCCTTCCCTCTGTCTCTCTCTCCTGTTCAGCTGATACTTTAGTTCAGATCCTGAAAATAGAACAGATTATTGTAAAGAGATGTACAGATGAGGGAGAGGGGGAGAAACACGCAGCTTTAGGTTTGAGGGGAGAAAAAGGAGAAACAGACTCTATAGGAGGATGAAAGAACAGTGGGCGGCTGCGACCTTTCCCCTACATCTTACCAGCAGATCAGCTTTATATAAGCTGTGTTTAGGTTTCCCTTATGCAACACAGCAGCAGAAAACTAAAGATTGTCAAACATGAAATGATCCATGTCCTTTGTTTTTCTTCTTTTTTAGAACAAGTTGGTGGAATTTAAAACATACTCCATGAGCCAGGTGTGATCACTGGCTTCACTAACTTCTCTTAACTTCACAGCTGTTTGATATATTTAGAATTAGTTTGGTTTATTATTCCTTTTGGAAATTCTCTCGATTGGCAAAACAAATACAATCACGATGGAGAAGAAATTATATTTAAAGACAGATGGTTAATAACGATAAGAACAACGAATGTGAGCGACACAAGCAATTTGAAGACATTAACTCAGGCTCTGGGAAACTGGGACAAACATTTTTGGTCAGTATTTCAGAGACTAAACGACTCCTTGAGAAAATAAATCAACAGACCAATCAGGAGTGAAAATAATCCTCAGGTCGAGCGCACACTGTTACATGTCACTGTCCTGTTTTGACACTGGTATTGTTGAGTGGTGCTGATGTTACAGTGGCAGATATGTGTTGTACAGTACATTCCCCACAGCACAGACGTCAATACAGAGCGAGGATTCAATCAGCCTCAGTGTGAAGAGAGGTCACCTACATGTGAAACAGCACAGACTCAGAGCTGTGAGAGGCTGTTATCACCCGGGCAGGACCAAATGTTTTCAGCTGTGGCTCTTTTCTAAAATCATTTTAACTGTGTCACAGTAACGTCCACACAGCTGCATGGTTTTCAGTTGCAGAGCTGTGGATGCAGAGCTTGAATCAAACGATCCGTGCAGATGTATTAACTGCATGACTATCCATTCAAACTGTTATTTACATTTGCTTTTTTTTAAGGATACAGTTGATGTTCAAAATGAGGCCAGCGGCAACGTTTGTATTTACAGCACAAACAAGAAAATCCAGCCTACAAACCCTGGAGCAGCAAGAACCATGACCTGTGGACAAACAAACTTATCTTATCTGTTTAAAAAAAGAAAAAGAAAAAAAAGGACAGCTGCTTTCCATGAAAGACGCTCCACAGTCTTACATTTCAACACAAAAACAAATATTTTGAGAGTTCCTGTTTCCAGAAAAAGCTTCTTTTATCTAAAGCTGACAAGGCTGCAGCGATGGCTCTGCTTGTTTTACACCGACTGAACGAGAATCCTACATCTCTTCATCGTCTGATCCAAACGAACAGACCTGATCTGACCCCACATAACAAATCAAACAGGTCACGAATACATGACAAAGACTGACCTCAGATCTGTGTAATATCACACAGTAAAGCTGCTTTCAGGCAGCGTTAAGTTTGAAGAGAGTGAAATATATTTTTTAAAAAGTAAATGCCACAACATAGTCACTGTCCTCCATGCTGCTTTCTCCTGTTTAATAAGCAGAAAAACTCCAGGAAAAAAACAACAGAAGGGAAAACTCATCTGTTGGTGATGGGAAAGGAGTCAGTGAAGTTTTTTAGTGGGTTTACCTGTGTTTAAATACCTGCAGATACATGTAGAAAGGTTGTAACTGTCAGAGAAAAGTAAATGTGCGACAACACAAGATTTAAATGTTCAAAAACCTACAAACCACATTATCAAACTAATTTAGAGATGTGGAGGTGAAACTGTAGATTTAACTAATTCTTCCTCCAAAAACAAAAAAGCAAAAAAAACAAAAACAAAAAAAACCAGTAGAGTGATGACACACACACACACACACACACACACACACACATACTCTATCTAATAATAGCAGCATCAGTGCTCCAGGTGACAGGTTGAACAAACTGTCCCTGTGTTCCCTGGAATAAATCAGTTCCTCTGTTTGCTTTTTATGTGTTTGGACATTCAACTCTCTGCTCAGTATTTACCTTCCCTTCTTCACGTCTTTCTTTCCACCATGTATTTCTCCATCTCTCGGACATTATTCTTTGGACTCTCTGTACTCTCTGAACTCTTTGCTAGTCCAGCCGCACAGAGAACTGTTTTAACTGGTTATCTCTTGCAAAGACTGCACCAGACTCCCAGCACAAATTCTGCACCACACACTGATACGGCTTAGAAAAATAAAAACGTCTTCCAGAGTCATTTCTCATTTTGACTCATGAGTCACAATGACAGCTTTGAGGTTGGACCTGACCTCTCTCTCTCCCCCTCTCTCCCTCTAGGATGTTGACCCTGTAGGTCAGCCACCCGCAGATCCAACACGCCATGACCAGCGTCAACTCTCCAGCCTGTCTGCTCGCCCGCAACCACTTCTACAGAAGTACGAACACGCCCACACACCTTCATCTTTAAACCCTGACTTTCACTTCTTTGCCATAAGAAAGCTAACTGTCTGTTGGGGAACAAAGGTTGTGTGTTTCGTGTCTGCATGTGTGTGCATGTGTTTCCCTCATGCTTGGGAAAAGGTGAGGCAACAAGCAGCAGGAACACACATGATTTTTGGGAAACTCAGCGCGGCCTTCTCAGCCTTTGACCTTTCACCTTGCTGGTTGAACTCTGCCTTCCCTCAGGGGAAATAACATCCTGTTTTTTCTTCCTTACACTTTGCTGAACCGGTGTTTTCTCTGGTTGACGGCTGCAAAACACTGCATGTAACTGTGTAACTTCCTCTAAGAACATTGTGGGTTATTTGACAAAAATCGATGCATTTGCACATAATGTTTGAACCATTATCATCACAGTATTTATCAAAGAAAAAGCACATGTCGCTGTTTTCTGCTCGGTCAGACGTCGAGTAAAGACTGGTTTTCAGTCATCCATCCAAGTTATTTCCCCTGTGGCAGTGAAACATGTTGCACCAGCCTTCAGACTCCTGCAGGTTAAACTGGGCTGCTAACCAGCAACAGTAAAGCTACAAGCAGCTTATAATGCAACACTCTGATGCAATGAACATGTTATTGTCTCCTTCATCTTCTACAGTCATCAGTCGCGTTGCAGTGTGTTCTGCAAACACAGTTTCTTAAGAAACACTGAAGCAGCACTTCCACAGAGCTGAGGTCTGGCTTCATGTCACGTCACCACACGTACGTGACTCACTCTGTGCACACTCTGTTCCCTCAAAACACAAAACAACAGAACAGGAACAGGAAGCTGCCTCTGACCGTCTGTGAGCCAAGACACAGTCTGATCACGTTTGACGTCACTTTACAAGAACACGAACCCGCATGACAAACGGTGTTTCTGAAACAGTGTTTGGATCAGTGCCCAGAAAACTCAGAACGTGTAAAGACTCGTCAGGGGAGCGAATCATTTGGAAAGTTTGGAAACACTTTTCAGTGTTGGTAACTAAATAACTCAAAGAGATGAATCAGTGATGAAAACAGGATCATATTTAAATGCACCAGCGTCACAGCACGTGTCTCTCTCTCTCTCAGATTTACCCTCCAGTCCGGAGCCTTCACCGGCTGTGTTCAGCTGTCAGAGCGACTCCGTCAAACAGAGACAGGTCACCCTCTGGGTCACCATGGCAACGCCTCCTGGTAAACCATCCACTCATCTATACATGCATCCAGTACAGCAGACTGTCCTGGGAATGTTTTGCTCCCATTCATTCACAAGCATCTGTGAGGTCAAACACTGATGCTGGGGAAATGAGTTTCTGGCTCGTCGGCGGCGTTCCACCTCATCCCAGAGGTGTAGGACGGGTGGGGATGAGGTCAGGTCTCTGTGCAGGACTTCCACATCAAACTGGGAAACCTACTGTTCCTAAATGGAGCTGGCTTTGTTTACGGGAACATTGTAGTGTTGAAACAGGAAAAAGTTTTCCCCAGGTTGTTGCCAGAAAATTGGAAAAATCTAAAATAATTTAAATAATTTTCAGACCAAAAGTACTCAGATATATCCAGGGATACTTCACTGTCACATACAGCAACATAAGAGTGATGAATGAAGGAAACATGAATGGATTCACATAATGATTAACATGTATTCAGGGTGAACTGCATAGATAAAGTGCTATGCGTGGTTTGAACTCTTAATGGCTTTTGTGGCCCTGGAGCATAAACAAGTCGACATATACAAGCACACATGCTGCACACTAAGACACACCTGTACGCTCAGTAACTAGGTCAATAAACTCATACTGTGTATGCAGCTCACAGGCATGCAGTCACACACACACATTCACACACAGTCTTCAACCTAGTTCCAGACTGAAGTGGTCCTTTAAACCACTGGTTTCTCAGACATGGTTTAGAATAGTTTTAGATCGTCGCTCCGCCTTCCCTGGCCTGTCTGTATCCCCGGGCTCAATGTTTCCTACTGAGGACATAAATCTTTGGAAAGAGGCCACGAATAGAAA
Source organism: Lates calcarifer (assembly GCF_001640805.2). Classification (NCBI taxonomy): domain Eukaryota; kingdom Metazoa; phylum Chordata; class Actinopteri; family Centropomidae; genus Lates; species Lates calcarifer. The sequence goes on along the minus strand of NC_066838.1, from coordinate 25,629,892 downwards.
GAAAAAAAAAGGCTCAGCAATCTCTTGCTTTCTGCAAACATTACTCAAACTTCACTGAACTGTGTGGACTATTTTCAGCCAGGGATGGATATACACTTAGAGATCTAATGTTTATTTACAGCAGAAGGATATGTGGGGTTCACTTAGTATTAACTCAAGTTACTGCTACAGGATTTTTGAGACTGGAGAAGCAGCAGCATAACCAGTCGCTCTGCTTGTGAAATGAGCCTCAGCTGCTGTAAAACACATTAGAATCAAACACTATACTTTCTCTTTCCAGGATTACCATGTGGCATTGGAACCAAAAGCTTATGGGTCAACATTGACCTGGGATTTTCCTCCTCTCTTCCCTTCTCCACCTCTAAACCAACCAACCCCGCCGACCGGGGCGTCAAGTAGAAGAGAACAAGTCCACCTCGTTGGTTCATAGACTGAAGGGGAGTGAAGGAATCAGGATTGCTTTAACTTCCCATTTCTCAGCCGTCTCGGCTTTGACAGCCTGGATCAAATGGACAAACATGGACAAAGTGGACAACTTCCTAGAAAAAGACATTTAAAATGTCACTGTGGCAGAAGCTCCTGATGTTTGTTCCTGTCGATGCTGTCAGAGGAAACTGATTGAAATATGAAATTGGAGGCCTCGAGTGGACAGGGAGTGTACAGCTGCACCAGCAGCTTTTTTCAGAGCTGATTCAATTAATTAAAAGTACTGCAATTATGGTAAATACAAATTTAGAGCTGCAAAGGTTATCTGATCAATCGATTAGTTGATTTTGATAATTGATTAATTTTTCTGAGCAAAAATCCCCAAAATCTGACGGTTCAAATCTCAAATGTGAGAATTTACTGTAGGCTGTAGGACTGTTTTGATTGTGATGTTTTCCACTGTTTTATAGACCAAAGGATTAACTGAGAAAATAATTAGATGAATTTGATCCCTGGAATGAACCCTAATCGTATCTTATGATTCGTTTTGCAGGATTTTGATGCTGTTGGTTCTCTTCTTGATAATTTTGTTTCTTGTTCAGAATAGTAATTATTATTTAGGCACCAATGACTAACAGGTCTGTGATTCAAACATCTCTGACATCGGTGTATTCACACTACTTCTCAGAGCGTCTCTGAACTGTCACCCTGCTGCATTTAACATGTCTGAACATGAAAGAAAGAAGGAGCGCAGCGGTCTGAGGTTTAAACAAACATTGTGGTGCATCGAGTTCGTTTATTCATATCTGCACTTTTGTTCCTCCACTCCTTTAGTCACGAACAAATGAAGTGTGACAGAGAGTTAGGTCATGTTGTCCAGCCACCATCAGTGTCTAGTTTCACCAGTCTTTCAAATACCCACAAATAAATGAAAACCTTTGAGGTTAAAGCAACATTAAGTAACTATTTAACCTTAAAGCCTCAGCTTCAGAGTCACAGTGATGGTTCAGTGTAACAGGGAGAATGGAGCCTCTGTTGTGTCTCTGTGTACCTGTGGTTGTTCAGGTTGGATCTCCCTCTGACTGAGTGAGAGTCAGCAGCTTAAACTGCTGGAATCAGACCAGAGAGTTCAGAGAGAAGCTGAACTGGAGATCAGTTAAAGAGACTGGAAGTTATTAAACACCAGCGTTCACCAAAGAAAAGAACACGGCTGGAGGATCAGCCAGATCACATTTGGAGGCTTGGATTGCGATTGAATCTCATTCAGGTGTAAATGCAACCAGGTGTAAAACATGACCACTTTCTTTACGACAAAAACCCAACCAGGAAGTTGAAAGGTCACCTAACTCCACCTCTTCCTGCTGAGCTCAGACGGGCCCGGCATTCCAGACAGAACAGATATGCGAAAGTCCAAAACTGCTCGGGGGAAAATTACTGATGGACGATTCATCATTTAAGTCATTTATCAAGCAAAAACTCTAAACATTCTTCAGCTTTTTGTATGATCACTTTTTTATTAATGACTGGAAAAAACAAACCCTCCAAAGACATCCTGGATGTTTCACTTATTTCACAGTCTCTTGCACATCTGAATTATCTCTGTGAGGTGTGTAGCAGCAAGAAAAAGTTCTTTACTGAGCATTAGAGGACAGGACTAAAAAAAGTATCAATTCATTGACAAAAAATAGATTACCACCTTACAGTTCTATGCCTCTGCCCACCAGTCCAGTTCTAGTTAATTATGTGTGGATACTCTGCCTCAAGTGTTTTGTGACGTTGCAGAGTCTTCCAGATCTAATGAGTTCATCTTCGAGTCCTGGTGCAGGTCTGTGCCAAACTTGAAGAAATTCCTTCGAGGCAATCTTGAGATATCACATTCAAGAAGTCAAAAACATGTTCTCTGAGGTCACACTGACACTGACCTCTGACCTTTGACCTCTAACCACCAAAATCCCCTTCATCTTTCAGCCCAAGTGAACGTTTGTACCAAATTTGCCAAATTTCTCGTTGCTGTTACTGAGATATCACGTTCACAAGAATGAGAGTGACAAACTATTGTTGGAATTATTATCAGTCGTATCACCCAGAAAAACAAAATGCTCAGAGACAGGAGGAGGAGAGGGAGACTGACGGACCGATGAAGAGACAAATCGACTCCTTCACTCCCACTTTTCGATGACCCCCTCCGAGCACCCGCTGACCTGGAAAAACTGCAGCGTGGGAGTGACGGCCGGCCGCTCTGCTCTTCAAACGGTCAGCACAGAACAAATCCTCTTTTCAAGCTTTCAGCCCTGTCATGCAGAGAGGCCACAGCAGCAGCAGCAGCAGCAGCGTCGCCCATTGTTTGTCTTTCCTCTGTTTCATAGAGACAGACAGAGACTGAGGGGATAAATAGGGGACAGTGGTGCTTAAACAAACCCATTTTACAGTCAACTGGGAAAATCCTTGCGTCAGGATTTGTGCTGCACTGCAGTCAGCAGGGAGATTATTCTCCGCATGTCAGGATAACTTGTGTGAGCCAAAAGATAAAAAGGAGCTTGTGGGGTTGTCAATTGAAAAGGCCTTGATCAAAAACACTGTGATGACCGCTCCTAGTAACAGTAAGACTTGAATTTAGGGCTGTAACAGACAATTCTAATTATCAATTCATCAGCTGAACATTTTCTCCATAAAATCAATCGATTAGAAAACCAATATCATTGGAAAGCAGTGAATATTCACATTTTGAAAACTGGAATCAAAGTTTTGCAGCATTTTCTCTTTAAAGATTAATTTAATTTAACCAACTGACTAATCAGCTAATTATTTCAGCTCTTGACAGACAGATGTTTCAGTTCAATTCAACATAATAAACACAGATAAATCTGCTGTAGGAAACTTTGAATGTAACATGTGATTAGTGCTTGAAATCTGGCCTGAGGACATATGGAGATGAATCACAGTTTTCAACACTGCTGTCGAGGTGACTCATGTTATAGTGCAGCCCAGTCAGCTAGAAAAAGTGCAGCAGTCAGCTCTTTGATATCACATTAGTGCGAGAGGACAGAAGCCAAAAGATGCAAGAAACTGTATCTTGTTTCCAGTGAGCCGACTCCTATCGACTGGGTTTATTAACGCAGACGCAGAATATACACAGAGTTGATGCTTTGAGTTGAGGCCCTGACTTTGTCACCTCCTGCAGTGATGATGATAACGCCTGAAACTGCGTCGGATATAAGCCCAGTGCAGGCCAGAGACCAGAGACCAGAGACCAGCTGAATCTGTGCCAACATCGCTCTGTTTGTTCTTCATATTGTGCTGATACCAGCCACCACGTCTGTTCCCTAACAAAGCAGCTAATGTACTGCATCAAGTGAAGCGTGAGGAATAAATCTGAACCCAGCGACAAACTGAACACAACATGTAGGAAATTTAACCAGAGAAACTGAAACAGTGTTAAAACGAGGTAAGACTAGAAACAGCCTGGATTCAAATACTCACTTTTTAACCTACATTTACTACAATCACCACAGTCTCCACTCACAACCTGAGAGCTGAGTTTTGTCCGTAAAGTCTCTGGTGATGAAGCCCCGTGTTTAACAGGTTTAATGACTGATGATAAAAGAGGCAAGATGAGCAGCTGATCAGTGAGTTTAATGTTGACACTGCAGCAGAATAGATCATGGACGAAGTCATGCTACAGATGCTGTTTCAAACTTCAGCAGCAGCTTCCCATCTTAGCTCACGACACAAAACCAGAACCAGGCCAAGGCTGTTAGCATAACCAGCTCCTACCTTATGATGTGAAGCAGTGGTCCTGAGCAGCTCGAGCTAAACCTGAGGAGACGCCATGGTGGTCTCAAACATCAGGAGTACTTCCGGTGTGTATTAGGCCGCCAGGTGATTTGGGGAAGTTGCTAAATCGCGGTATAAGCAGGTAAAAGCCAAACAAACTGGAGCCTTTTCCTCTGTAAGAAAACAGTCCTGATGTTACATTAGCGTGTTTATGTGATGCTACGGGAACGTTAATGATAGAAAAATATGTTTAGCACAGAACAACAACTGGGATGAAGCAACCAAACGAGGCGGAGACGTGACTGATCACGTGACGTCCACACCTGCGTATTCATGCAATTATCAAATCAGCCAATCGCGTGGGAGCAGTGCAACAGGCCTAAATAAAGTGATACAGGTTCAGTTTCTCTTCACATCAAACATCGGAAATGTGGAAAAATTATTTCAGACTTTGACTGTTGGTGCCAGATGAGCTCTGAGTCTTTCTATAATGTGATAATAATGTGACGCAGTCATGTCAACATGGAGCAAAATGTCAAAGGAAAGTTTCCAAGGTCTTGTGGAAACTGTGCTACACAGACCTGAGGCTGTGTTAGAGCAACAGGAGGCCCTGCTTCATATTAGTATGGTGTTCCTAATAAAGTGCTCATGTTGTTGGGCATAAAGTTTGTCGTGTGATTGGGGCAGGATTTTATCTGATCATATACTACACTGGTACCATGTTGGCTGTTTGTTTGCAGGAGTTGAAATCTTGCAGATGTGGGCAGTTGAACCCAGTTTGGTTCGGTTTTAAATCCATAGGGGCTGTTGGACTGTTTCCAGATGTGGTGACAGAGCAACAGTTACACAACTCCAGTCTCTGGGTTCACCAGCATCTGCAGTTAGAGGACATGAAGTGCTGCTCTCTCACTGTTTACTTTGCTCCTGGAATAGCCCTGTACAAAACCAGTGAACCACTCCCTGGCAAACACACACACTTTCACCTCCAGGTCCTTATAGGGCTGTTTCCACCCAACAGCTGTGGACACATCACTTTGCAAATCACAAAGTGTGTTCTGAAATGTGTAGTGGGACAAATGCTGTATCCAAACTAAAGTTCTGTAGTGATATTTTAACAAATGTGGCTGGTAATTGTTCACTTGAGGCACATTTTTGCCTTAAATGTGGAAACCAACAAACAGAAAACCCAACACACCACATTAGGCTGCTAGAGTCTACTTTATTGCATTTGCAATCACAGGGTGACAAAGTGAAAAATGTTAACAAAGGCATGTGGAGGTGTATGCACCACAGTGTGTCTATGCACCACAGTATTACAAACACAGAACAGTACAAATGTTAAAAAAAAGGAGCTTATCAGTTGCATCATCGTTTTTTTTTTTTTTTTTTTTTTTTTTTTTTTGCTTTTCAGTTCTTTTTTTGTTGTTGTTGTCAATAAAAAAACACAAGGTTACCAAAACAAAAACAAGTAAGGCAGCCTGTACTACAATGAATAATAATAATAAAAAAACAACAACAAAAAAAACTAATAAGTTGTAAACGGGACATCCTCCCGTCACCTAGCGTTGGTTTGATGTTTTCTCCCCGAGGTGCGGCGTGGATTGGAGTGAGACTGCAGGATCAGGAGGAGGTGGGGCTTCCTGCATCGCTGCTCTCACTCACCTGGCGTTGCATCACCATCTCCCTGGCAACGCAGGTGATCTGACCATTCGTCACCATCGCACCTGGGACCCCCGCCCTGACAGAGACACAAACAGAGAGAGAGATTGAGAAAAGGTGTTGGTACGGATTGGATGGACTGATTCACACAGGGATGGATCACAGCTAAGTACACAGGTAAACACAGATTTCTTTGTCTACACCCTGTCAAGATGGAGGACACACAACGGCTCCACCTTATTGAACATAATAAACAAAGACGTCCTGGACTCGTCTACAGGTTAAAGGTGAGGAAATTTTTTAAAAAATGCAGCTCCAAATCAAAAATTGGAGGCGTTTCTTTATGAGAATGAGACTTTGACGTTTGTGTTTATACTCACTTCTGCTGTGCCTCCTCAGTCAGTGGGGTCATCCCTGGCTGCTTCCCAAAGAAGAAACTGGACCACCAATGGCCAGAGTCCTGCTTGGGGAGTCCTGTGGAGACACATAACGACAGCATGAGGCTTTAAGTTTATCCAGACAGCACAGCCACCACTGCCTATTTAATTCTGGGTTTCTGTCAGTGGAGTTTTGAATTGTTAAGTCAGCCCCTTTCCCCCTTTGTTCAGGCCAATACAGCTCATACCAACCACAACATTAACTTCCAGTACTCAGAGGAAAGTGTTTTGCCTGTCAAAAGAAATCGCCTTCATTAGCAGTTTTATTTTTACAGTGTAGGAAAGTGTGGATGAAGGTTTTAACATTCCTCACAGGATTACAGCCACTTTGTTCTTCATTACACGCTGAGGAAAAGTACCAGCGACTGTAGTCACTGAGGGGAGACGGCAGCATGATGAGAACGTGTGTTTGAGTTGAGTGTGTGTTTCATTAGCCACAGTCTGAGGGAGAAATGACTCAGGTTTCCCCTCTCAGGCCTCGGCCTCGTGGCTCCGTGTTAAACCGACTGTGACGCCTCAATTAAGGCTCTGAACAGCTGCATTTACATTTACAGTACGACTGCTGGTGTGCCGCAATTAGATTCTGGGTCAGGTTTGTTCTCAAATTGGTGCCAGTCGAGTGTTGTACAGATTCAGCATGTGAGGAGTCACTGCCCTTATCTGGTTTCCTGCATTTTGCTGAATAAACCAAATTTTAAAAAACGGCATTTGTGAAGACAAAAGTAGATTGTTACACAGAGCAAGCACTGGAAGATTTCTAATGAAAAACCTCAATTTAATACTTTACTCTTTTCCCATTGACTGTTCAGTTGTTTGTGGCTGTAAAGAATGCCAATATTAAACCATTCTAAATGTCCTTTTACTGCCTTTGTTTATTGTTTTGTTGTCATGTGCACACAACCAATTTCCTCTTTCACCTACTTTCATACAGCACTGCGACAAAGTGTGTGTGTGTGTGTGTGTGTGTGTGTGTAGCAGTGTGAAAATTTTAACACCATGGGGGGAAAAAAAAAAAAACAACACATGAAAAAGCTGATCCCCGTGGTTAAAAACAGGCGTGCTGACTCAAACCTGAGCTGGCACTTAACCAGATGGTTAATGGTTGCTGATCCAGGATTACTGGTCAAGTCAGCAGATATTAACGGAGGTGCTGAGGGTCGTATTGGTGTACCAGGAGCTGAATACACGTGTGCCAAGGCTAATACCGACATCGGAGTCTGAACCCAATAAAGAAATGACCTCATCTGGACAGGAAGTGAAAATACACGACTGAAAACAAGCATCCTGTCTGATTAGAAGGAGCCAGATTAGACCAGAAAGGTGGGTGTATTCCAGGATGACTCAACCACAAGTCACTCTGTGTGGTCTGAGGCAACAGCTGACTCAGCCACAGTAATACTGGGGTTACTCAAACTGAAGCTCTGTGTGCAGCATTGTGAGATCAATGAGCAGCAGAGGGACGTGGATTAAGCGAGGTCACAGGCGAGGTTATGAAATAGTTGTCCGAGTGCTGAAAGGAAGAGGTGGGCGAGTTGGGCAAAGAAACATCCTGTTGTGTGGAGAAATGCTCTGACAGACAGAAACATCTGGATATGGCACAGTTGTTGTTGCTTCTCCTGAGCAGAACACACTGTTCCTTCCACAGTTATATTACTCATGCTTTTCTTGGGAGTGTGTGTAATCCGTCCTGATGTAGAGTGCTGTCATTTCCTGACATGAAAACTACACACTCAGAAATCCTCTGGCAGCAGCTTTGATGCAGTTAATTTGGATGCACAACCACCCACATTCACACATTTCCACACATAGATGAGCAGAGAAACTGTGAATATCTGGAGTTTTTCCTCCTTTTACACAGATACAAACACATACCTGGATGGTGAGGGATGACCTCTCCGCTGTACTCCGAACTGCCGCAAGAGCTGCTGCTGGATGTAGAGCCGATGCGCCCTGCAGGAGGAGGGGTGAAGAAGCGGTTAGTCGACCATACTGAGAAAAAGAAGACCCAGTTTTCTCCACTTACAGTCAAGGCTCATTTCGCATGGATTACACAGAAGGGTGACCCAAGGAGAGAGCTTAATATTCTTACATAATACCTAAATGTTCCCCTAAAATGAGAGGTGGGGGGATGGGCGACATGAACACAGAAAATTAAAATCCATTTTCGTCCAGTTATATAACAATAGCCTGAGGGGCAACTCTGGAGCTGTAATGCACGCTTCTATATTCATGAACCCAAAGATGTGACCTCTTACAATTTTAGAGTCTAGTGTGAAACTAGCCCTGCTACAAGAATAACAAAAAGAGAAGACAGGAAGGGTGTTGTCTTGAGAAAATGTGCTGCAACCACTCAACTAAAAACTCAATGTAAACAGATTCTGGCCAAACAAGATAAACTGAGGCAGGGTGGGATATTCCACCACATACTTGGAGTTTTGTGTTGTTTTTAAAGCTAATATTTGTAATATACAGGAAATGACTGGTCAATGTCACCGAGTATAGCCCACACTCTCGTCATCTTTGACTCAGGCACCGATTTGCCTCATTACATCCAAACTTTAGTCACAGTGATGATGCTTTATCTGGTGGGACTGGGGAGGGAGTTAGTTTGTTCCTGTGTACTGGTGTGATAAGGGACTACAGGGGGAGAGGGGACTCACTTCGGTAGTAGTCAGTGGTTGCCACAAGAGAACCGCCTGCTGGAATGGCTGCCATTCTTCTGTTGTTGGTTGCTGTTCGCTGTGCTTGATGGAAACCTGGAGAGCAAAAACACTGTGAGCAAAACCAGACTGGACTACTTTACTCACCATTTGTTATATTCACTTCTAGACAAACACCCACACGTGGGTTCAGGCTGAATATTATACTACAGCTGAGGATTCATCTCATTAGAGCAGCAACAATACGTTGATTAAATTGATTAGTTGATCAACAAAAAACAACAATAACAAATATTTTCATAGCAGTAAGTCTCATACATGTAGATGTCAAACAAAACGACAGTTAAAGACATAATCTTGGATGATTAATCTAGACAATAATCAGCAGATGAATTCATAGTGAAAATAAATGTTAGTTGCGGCCTTAATCTACTCCATAACATGTCAGATGATACCTACAACAGAAAAATGTTTTGTCAACTGGGTAAATCTGTCTTTTGCCTTTCAGGTGCTGTTCCCTGCATATTTTGTATCTGTTTGTTGCGTTTGAGTTGTTATCTGTCTTTGTTGTAATCTCATGTTAACCAGGACTCCCTGGCAGAGGAGATATTGTATTTTAACGGGACCTCCCCTGTTGAATAAAGCATAAATATAATATAATTGCTGGTGATTAGTCGATGGACTGACTAATCAGCACTGAGTACATGAAGAAAATGTGACACAAAACCGAGGTAAACATCCCTGTCTCCAGCTGTCATGCACTGCAGACAAAAACAACCTCGACGCCTCCATCAAGAACATACATACCACAAATAAACTATACGTTAAATGCACATAAACCGGCCACGTCTCACGGTGATAATGCATATTATAAAAACAAGACAAATGAATATTTCCTTCGTCTTATTGTCCAGTTTTCTGAGCTGCAGATTGTGGCAGAGCCTCAGTACACTGACGTCACCCTCATGGTTTGCAGGGGTGTTGTTTACATTTGACTGTCACTGCAGCAAACCGACATTTTGACGTTTTTCTGTTTCATGACAAAAAGGAGACTTTTAAAAGCATGATTTTAGGACATGATGGGTACAAATGAACCGTGCCTTAAAAGAATGAATGGAAGAAAAAAAATATTATGGCTCTTTTTCCTGTATCGAGGACATTTTGTCTCTAACAAAGACACAAATAAAATCGTTGTTGACACTAAAGATGTCTGTAGTCGTGTATGTATCGACACCCACAGCGTTTATCTGATGAAAAGCCGAGTACAACGAGAAAAGACCGAATACAAACGGTTTCCTCTTCTTCTTCTTTTGACAAATAACTAAAACAAAGACACCCATACAGCTCCACAACAGCTGCCATTATCATCATAGGCTAGCTAGCATCGTTAGCTCGCCCCCTCCGCAGGATCCCACTACCAAAAACCACCATTTTCTAACCCCCCCACACCACAGCATTCGGGGAAAACCTCACCTTTTAGTGACCCAAACGTGGTCGATGTTCGGTAGCACCCAATTCAACTCAGTCGGCGAGGCTGGGGGAGTAAACGCTAGGCGACGGGGCCCATTTGAAAATAAGTTTTGGGTAAATGTAACCCTCCAAGGTCCGAACGGATATCGACGCTGCTTCTTGCCGGATTTAACGGTCGGCTCGTGATTTTATACTCTGGGATGGTGACGTAGAATCAGTCGGGGGCGTGGCCACACTGTAACTGGTCACGTTCACCCTGAATCAAACTGTGTTGATGTGAACTTCGTACAGGATGTTCCTCTAAAGACTGGGAGGGACTGGGAATGTCTCGTTTAGCCTGGACCCTCCCAGTCTTTATATATATATATATATATATATATATATAGATAGATAGATATGTACACTAACAACATTCTCTAAAAGCCAATAAGCTTAAAATAAATGTGTCTGTTTTTGTTAGGTTATCAGATACAGATTAGGTAAGATAACTTTCAGAAAGAGATCACGGCTCCAACAGGAGATTGAAATGATTATCATGGGTGACTGAAGACACACACACACACAGAGAGAGAGAGAGAGAGAGAGAGAGAGAGAGAGAGAGAGAGAGAGAGAGAGAGTAGTCCTAATGTAAACACTAACCACTGTACAACCGTTGCTCCCTCTTGTGGTGAAATCTTTGAATTGCAGTATTCAGTTCCTTATCCACGTGTTCCTGTGTGCTTGTGTAAAGTGACCGTGATTTGCCTTCACATTGTTGTCACACGTTATAGTGACACAGTGTGGCTCAACCCTGAACAGACAGTATCTGCTGAGGTGAAGACAAAAATGAGCCGTTGTCGGCAGGATTCGAACCTGCGCGGGGAGACCCCAATGGATTTCTAGTCCATCGCCTTAACCACTCGGCCACGACAACCCGATACCATTAAAGGGAAATTTGCTGTAGTGACCGCTAGAGGGAGCGCACATGTATAGTTTTAAAAGCTGCAGCGAGTGTTACAGCGGCTAACGGTAACCATAAAAATACACGAATACAACAAAACCATAACTGTATAGTGCTACACTTACTATTTTTAGAGTCACGGTTTCATTTCGCTGCAGCGTTCCCTGGTGGTCTAGTGGTTAGGATTCGGCGCTCTCACCGCCGCGGCCCGGGTTCGATTCCCGGTCAGGGAACAACATTTTTTAGTGAAGTGAACCACGTCGAGGTCTTACTGGTAAAACTCCTCTGCAAGAAAACAATAATATGACATTACCCGTTTGCTAAATACACTTATAAGATCGATGAAAGCTTCGTTATTTCTTGTAAATATAGGTCAGATGCGAGAGAAATGGGTAAAATCTACAATTTAGCAACTCAAGACCAGTTTGTTTTTCTTTAAAATGTTCCCAAATAATCAAATAAATAAGTGTAAATAATGTAAGAAAGTGTGGTAACTATTTGAAACCACTATCAATGTTTAAAAAGCCAATAATGCAATGGAAAAATGTTACTGTTACAGCCTCCATAAAGTAAACAAATAAACAAAGGCTTGTTAGGAGACTGTAGCATGTGAAAGAGGACACCAGATAAAATGCAATGACCAAACCTCAAACTTTATCGATTGAATTGCACTCAGGTGCTTCAGGAGAGAAGGAAGGGAAAAGGAGAAGGAGGGAAAGATGGAGGCCACACACCTACAGGCCGCACAGTTAATCCCTTTGATTCTGGATTAAAATTGTTGTTTTATTCACTTTTTTTCTCTTTTCTTTTTACACAGTTAACAGAAAACAATTCAGCAAAAAAAAAAAACAAAAACTGGAACACATTTATTGCAAAACAAACTTTATCTGCCACCAAATCCAGTTTCAGGTTCTTGTATTAGAGTCGTGTTTAATGAGCTAAAATCAAATTTCAAATATTGACCACAAACACCTTCATCATTTAAAGGAATGCTTTATTGATATCCAAACATATACAACAAAACCAAAAACTGTTTTTAATTCATTCACCGTGATCTTCCAAGTCTGATCCCTTTTAATAATCTACGTCAGCTAGGCCCTGGACCTAAATAAAGCTATAAGTACTCTACTGTCCTCCAGCCTCTGCGCTGGCTCGGAGCCGAACTCGTCATGTGCTGCACTTCCCATCAGCACCCAGAAACAAAAGTACACCACCCTTTTTTTTTTTTTCATCTCTCAGTGTCCCCAAAACTGCAGCTTTAAACAGGAGACAGCTTCACTGCCAGAAATCTTAATCTTCCAAGTCCTTTAATACAGCAAATTTGTCTTAAAATCAAATATGATTTTAGGAGTAAACGCTAAATTTAACGACTTGAGATTGACATTTCGTGTGGTGTGCATCTGCGTTTTCGTTCAGCGAAGCAGAAAGTTCAGAGACTCCATGAGATTTAGAGGCAGAGAGAGACTCTGTAACAGATATTCAAATATTGGCAACTTGCTTTAAACTGATGGCAAATTAATTGTACAAATAATAAATTTTCTCCTAAGTCCACCTCTTCCAAATAGAAAAAGAAAAGCCAAAAAGAAAAACATAAATCACCTAACAGGAATATATTAACTACCAAAATGATCAACACAAACACATTCAACAAACAAGAAAATACACTTAAGTTATGATACACTGGCAACAGTTTGATGGGAAGTTTTTTTTTAAGCTGTGTATTTTCATTTCATGTTTGTTCATTGTAGAGCTATTTCTGTTTTACTGGTTTACAAGCAAGTTTAAATCTCCCTGATCCAAACACATGAGCCAAGATACAAGAGCAACATCTGGGGGAAATATTCTCTGGCTGTAATGGGTAAAAAAAAAAGAAAAAAGAAAAAAAGGCTTTGGCAACATTTGAGGCAATTTTCAGACATCTCCACCAACCCAAAAAAAAACAATCCACCTCAACAGCAACTCAAGACTGACCAACGCTTCGAGTCAGATGTGGCACAAGTATCATCAACGCATGATCAATAATCCAGAGCAACATGTCTAAAAAGTAAATTTGAATGAGTCCAATTGTCAAACACCTAGAATCAGGCAATGTTGCCATTCAATAAACACCTTTGGCTCAGGTTTACAAACTGTATTATCATTTAATTGCTGTCTGACTGTTCTGTCCGAACTCAAAAGATAACTGCAGTATTTTTAAACCCGGACCTGATTTTCAGAGGTTTTTTGGGGTGTAAATGATTGATAGTATCACAGTACTGATCAAGAACGGTGTACCTGTAACTGTTGCATGGAGCTGGGCAACTGTCCACGTCAATGTACGTCCCCTAAAGTGCTTGTTTTCTGCCACTGACAGGAGGAATCCTCTCCATAATGTTCTCAGACACTTATAACAATCTGAGCCTGTCGGTGGCAAAAACAAGCACTTTAGTGGACGTACAGTGACGTGGACAGTTTCCCAGGTACACTGCTCTTGATCAACACTGCACTGCCTCTTCCCCATTAATCATTTACACCCAAAAACATGGGAAAATAAGGTTAAAAAGTACTGGAAGTTATCCTTGAACGGTTTAAACCTACTGCTCTTCTGCTGGTTTACGAGCAAGTTACACACTTCCTGAGAAGTTTTGGCTAAAATCATTCAATGATCCAAAATGTTTACAAATGCAACAACTCATAATTACCCCAGTTTCTACTCCTGACTCAATAAAGCACCTGTCCACCCATGACATTTTGAGACGGCGCACTGAATTTTGGCAACACAAATCCTACAGTCATGGCGCAGGGCAACATTTTGTGGCAATCAGCTGTGTTGGGATATTTTACCAGTAGAGGCAACGTTGCCCTTGTATCAGCAAACTTAGTGCAGAATACAACTTTCTTTATTTCCCACGATCAAGAGAAAAGTGACGGTGCAGCACAACTCTGTGCTCTCAGGTTTACGGTCACTGTTTCTGAGGCCTTGTGGTCTCAGCAAGAGCTACTGTCCTATCACAGTGTGTGTGTGTGTGTGTGTGGAAGTGATATATGTGAACAATGATAAGAGCAACAATGATTTTGTGTTAGTTTGGCCTCATGCAGCGTGTGTGTGCGATCAGGGCATTTAGTGTGTGTTAACAGGAGTGCTTTTGTGTGCTCATGTGTGCATTAAGGGGGTTGTTGCAAAGCTTCTGCTATGGCAGCGAGATGTTTTCTTTCATGACACATTCTGTGGCCCGTCGGACTCTAAACATCTTAACGCTAACTCCCCTCCCGTCCTTTAATCAAAACCAGTCTGTACAACTTAAAAAAAATAAAAATCAAATCAGGAAGATAACAAAAACAAGGAAAAGAAAATAGACTATCTCTGTTCTACCAGCTAAATTATAATAACAGGTGAACTATTTAAAGTGAGTAAGGCCGATAGAGAAGCGTTGACATTCACCAGGTAGTGTACACAGCAAAGCATTGTCTCACATTGAGTTCTGTGTGTCAACAAAAGGAAGGGAACAGCAGTCAAACCAGGGTGAAAAGACAAACACAGTCAAAGTGGCTTCAAACACACTTTCAACCCTTGAGAAGCGCTCGGTTTTTCTAGCTTTGACTTGCAAATGTTAACATGCTGCATCTGAGATCAAACGCACCTCCAGTTTTATCACATGAAACCAGTTCGATTATGTTCCTCCTCCTGAATGAGTCAGTTTCACAAACACAGTAACAGGTTATTAGACCACAAATGTACTTTTAAACAGAAAGAACTCCAGACAGAAGGTAACTCACGTCTGTGAAACTGACCCATAGTGTTTCTTTGTTTTCCACATTTAAAGTTTGTTTAGCCTCCCCCTGCTTTTTTTTTTCTAACCTCCCAACCTGATTACTACCGTTTGGCAGCATCAGTGACGATATATTTATTCATATATATTTATACATATTGATAAAAGTTATGTAAAAACATTATGCAAAGCAGTGTAAAATAGTTTATAATACAAAATGGTTTAAGGTTTTTTTCTGTTTTTACATCTGGGGTGTTAATAAGGTGTTACACGAGACCTCGGTCGTCTTTGCATGGTTGGTATGTTACAACTGAGATGAGATATGCACATGCATGTAGCAGTAGTAGGTCTAAGAGGGTTGCTGGATCGTAGCCGCCCCCCCCACTTCCATCAACCCCTCCCCCAGTCAAACCACTAACCTCTAACCTGTGAGTGAGCCGCAGAGCTGTGAAGCAAACTGGACAGAAAGGTGGGGGTACTGTGGTGACACTGGCAGGTGCTCACAGTGTGGAGGTGAGAGCAGTCAGAAACAAAGAGGACAGAAATAGCAGGTTTAAGTAGCATATAAACTATCGTGCTTACGCCCATAAAATCCTCCCCCCTGCTCAGTCTGCAGATATTCTGGTTCCTAAACTGAGTTGGAATAAAAAATACAACTGCAGGTTAAATTTCTGATGTATCACCGCAGCCTCATTAAGGGATGATAAATCAAAGATGTAGTTTAGTTTAAGAACCTGACATCTTATAATGCCTTTCAGCCTGTAGTCAGGAGATTTGCTGAAACACTGTTCAAAAAAAGGCATCTGACGAGTGCAGGAGCCTTGTGTCGCGACTTATTTGGACCAACAAAAGGGGGTGAGGATGTGACCAGGGAGGAGGTGGAGGCAGGCAGCAGTGATGTAACAAAAAGCAAGGTCTGTAAATGATGTAGGTTTAGACATCAACAAAACATTTTCTTCAACAGCGAGGCAGAGGAGTGGAGGCCGTAGGACCAGCAGCACCTCAAACCCACGAGTCCTTCACCTCCGCCCTGTTGGCGTTTACAGAACTTGGGGGTGGGGTGGGGGGGTAGGGCAAGTGAGTGGAGGCAAGTCGGTGAGGTGGAGGGTCAAAGGTCAGGGCTGACTCTGCGATGTGAGGTGATAACAGTACAGTCTCAGGTCGTGAGGAAGGTGGCAGCGAGGAGGAGGAAGAGGAGCAGGTGAGGTGCGTTCAGAAAGGCGGGTTCTCCTGAGTGGGGGTGGTGTCGGTGGGGGAGCTGACGGCCTCCCCGTTCCCTCTGGTGCCAACAACCTTATACTGCAGAGGAGAGATAGAGAGGGAGAGAGGGAGGGAGGGAGAGGAAGGAGGATGACAAGAGAGAGGAAACAGAGCAGAGTGTTATTGATCGCCAGCGTTAATACACTGACTCATCACAGTTTCTGTTTCCTGTCAATGTTTACAGTCCAGATAAAACACCACTCAGACTACACTTTAAATCCTTGTCTCCATTATTGGAAAACTTGTTTTCACTAAGATGGAAGCAAGAAAAAATACAACGTTCAAAGAAAAGTAAGAACACTGTGATCCAAGGAGAGGGAGGTACTTTGTGCCTGGTAGGTTATCAAGGAAAATAAAGGGAAATAAAAACCCTGAATCCAAATCAAACAAAGATGCTAACTTAGCAGAAAGCTTCTTTTGTTAACTTGTGACGTTACAACATAAATAACAAAAAAACATATTTGTGCCACACAATATTATGTTTATTTTCTTCTAAACTTAACAATACCAGTCAAAAATCTGTGCTTTGGACTGCTGTGGTGTTAAAAACATAATCAGCAGTCGGTTATGACTGGATGAATATACCTATACACTGAGTTTAATAATGACATTAAACTGTGATTAACGTGGATCAGTCACATCACGGATGAACACGACTGACTGTGTCTGCTCACCTTCAGGTTCCCCATTTTATCCTCAAAAGACTTGAAGGTTGCAGAGTTCCTGCAGCACAGAGACACAAAGTTACACTCACACAAAAAACATGTAATACTGCATGTAAACATTACATGCAATGATACCATGATAATTATAAAGGGAGGTTATGAAATGTAATGAAAACTAGAAGGATAAAACCATAAAGATTATTATTATTATTATTATTATATTTTGTGTAAGACTTGCCATCAAATGTATGTATCTGCTTCTAAAATGGGTAATTAATGTTTAATAGGTTTACACTCCACTACAGCCATACTACTACTGTCCCAATCATGTTCCCTGTCTAATATTGATACAACATGCTCCCTGTTCCCTGCTAAATCTAAAATATTAGCAGCATTACAAGACTCAACATGTTCAGTACATCACAAGCAAACAAAAATTATTTTTCATGCGGTCACCAGCTGATAAATATTTACAGCATCTCAGGGTTCTCTTTTAACAGCTGCATGTGCATGAGAAAGTTGTAACCGGATTAATTAGCAGTGATCTATAGAGTCATTAATCAGCTTCAGCTATGAAACATATTTTATTTAAAAAAAGAAAAATATAAAAACTTTATTTCCCCACAATGTGAGGAAGTTGTGCCAACTATCAAGTGTTTTATTTAACCTTTACTCGATATAAAAAAGAAGCAGCATCATGAACAAGCACAGACAAACAGATTAAAAACAGCAGCAGCACAGCTGCACAGTACTTCAAGGTAAAGGAAAATATGTGTGTTAAACTGAAGCAGTAGTGATTAAGAGTACAGTGAGCAGATTGGTGTGTTACTTTACCTCATGGCCGGCATACTTATCGAGTGGCGAATGGAATAGTTGCTACTTTGAAAGCGTTAAAGAGGAGACAGAGAGGTGCAAGTGTTATAACGCAAGCAAGCAGTGGCAAACACACACACACACACACACACACACACACAATATGCTGCAAGTCATACAGTTAAAAGTGCTTCTTATGATTATTAGTCAGCCCTTAACACATCACTTCATTTCTCTCAGTTTAACCAGTAAAACACACCTTCCAGTTATTATCCTGTTAGTGAACGATGCAGACATCGACAGCTGCTTAGAGAATGCATCTATGGCCCTGTTCATACCTGACATTAACATGTCCCGTGTGATCCAATCACAAGTAGAGAACTCTGAGCACAGTACATATTCTTGCTCACGCAGAAGCAAAGGAAATAAATGCGCACATGCTGCTGAGAGAAAGTGGCCACATGCAGCACAGACCACCTCCGAATGTGATCTCAGCGACTGGATCTCAGTGCATCTTGGGTACGTTCACACTTGAACTGAGAGCGCTCCACTTGTGATCGGATCAACCTGAGACGCCTGCTAATTCCAGGTACGAACAGGGTCACATAAAA
Organism: Lates calcarifer; assembly: GCF_001640805.2. NCBI lineage: Eukaryota > Metazoa > Chordata > Actinopteri > Centropomidae > Lates > Lates calcarifer. The sequence continues at coordinate 25,611,428 of NC_066838.1, read as the reverse complement.
CTATCAGACTCTGTTTCTGGTTTTCCTCTACCGTGTACCAGAGTTCTAACTGTAAAATGAAGAGTTACCACAATCACACTTAACATTAATATAATAATCAATAATGACATCATGATTATTTTAAAATGCTACTTGGATACGTTAGAAAAACAAGTATAACATGCTAAACATCTATGTGCTGGGAGAGAAACACATTAAGGCAATTTAAGGGGATAAAGTAATAGAAAATAATAGATGCAAGGTTTCAGTCCAATAGAAAACTATCAACAGAATCAGAAATGGCAGAGCTTAACCTCTATGATGAGTCACAAATGTTTATCTTTCTGTACAACAAATTCCAGGTCACATGACCTACTGTGTGGACATGTTAGTCTTACCTAAAGGAATTAGAGAAAGGTAGAGCTCTGCAGGTAAAACCAAGGCAGCGATTAAAAAACAAAGAGGAGAGAGAGTGTGAGGCGGCAGCAGCGGCAGCATCAGGACACAAAAATCAAACCAAAACAGTCGACAAAGAACAACACAACAAGGAGATATAGCAATGTTTATCAGCAGAGAAATCAGGAACAAGGGAAAACGCAGGTTTAGACAACAGAGCAGGGACGTGTTTGTCGAGCAGGGACTGATGGAAAGTTAAGTAACAGCCTGATTTTCATGTTTTCTTATCTTCATACCTGTAATGTTGCCTCATGATTACATGAAACACGTTTTTTCACATTAAAAGCCTACCTATAAAAGGAAGGCTACAAGACTTTTGATATTAAAATTCTGGACGAAGTGTTGAGTTAAAAATGAATTAAAAATAAAGGCCTGTCTCCAATATAATTAAATAAAAAGCCTCTGTGCCAGATGTAAATAAAGGTCAATATTTGAGAGCAGTAATTCTAAGTACAGATCCCTTTAAACACACAGTATGTAATTTTCTTCACCACAATTCCCATCATGGCAGTCAGCTTATCTGCCACACTTGGTCTAAATTTTGATAACTCAAGCTGATCGCTCACATAAATGTACAGCTCCAGTATCATGTGTTCTCTCCTCAGCTCCACTTAAGTTATGGGTGTAATTAATGCTTTTCTTTTGATAAATTACTCAGAGTGCACAGGTTTTAGCATCACTACCTGCACTGAAATTCTATCTAAGAGCAAAATGCGGACATACATGGCAAGAACTACAATCATATCAGAGTAGAACGTGCAGGAAAACGTGCAACATGCAGGGATGGACACAGCAGGCGCATGAAGAGGAAACCAGGTCAAAACTGATGAAATATTGTTTTAGTGGGATATATGAGAGGCCAGTGATCGACAGTTATACACACTCAGACAGCTAAGTATTCTTTCCTCACACACACACACACACACACACACAAAACCTTGCATGAAGAGCAAATATCAGCGTGGGCGGGTAAATGGAAACATTAACACAATCACAGACAGTTGTGCAAGTCAACAAGGCGCCACCAGAGACGAGAAGTTAGATGTGAAGGAGTTAGTGGTTAATACATCTTCACTGAGTTTATTTGTTGTTCTAAATCTGCAGTAAATGTTTCCTCCCTCAACCAACAATCGCACTTGATGAACTGTTGTTTTGTCAATTTATATATTTTAAAATGTTGGGGGAGTGTACTAATCTCTTTCTTTTGGGTTCCTTTGGAATCAGGTCTCTTTTTTGGAGATTTAATTTTGCATGTCTAGTTAAGGTTGGATTTCCACAGATCCGTTTGGCATCAAGTCCAAAATTTTGGACCCGTGAAGACATCTAGTCTACATTACAGGGATGGTTCAACTATTCAAAAAACAAGATGTACAACATTTGCAAGAAATGCATGCAACTGTTTTATATCCAACACATAACACTAAAAGATATACGTCTCTAAAGGAGGAACAATTCTTAAATCATGATGAACCACTCCTTAAGAAGTTAGGATAATGATCGTTCTATACTATAAAGTTGTTAAATAAATAAACAGATGTAATTTTAACACTGTGGTCTGCTAGTGTCAGTTCTATAGTTCATCTACAGCACTACTTACTAGTTAAGGTTAGAGACAAATGAGAGGCAGCTACAGGAAAAAATGAGCAGTGGACAGTGTTGCAGTGATCAATTATTCAGACTAAGGTTCCAGTACAAGCAGACTACAATCCCAGTTAGTCCTGTCCTGGTTTTGATCATATTATAAATGAAAATAAACTGGATTTATCCAGGTTTCAGAAATGAGTATGAGTATGTTTACATGTTTGTCCCAGAATAAACATGGAACTGTGTGGATATTCCAGTTTGGGATCATTCTGTTTCATCACTGTCCACTCAGCTCATTTGTTCTTGTAGCCTAGCCAGAGTGTCAGCCATTTTGGCTCTGCTGCATCGTACCTCATGTCGCCCAGTTTCCTGCTGATGGCCGTGCCCACTGTGGTGAGAGCTGCACTGGTTTTCTGTCCCGCCTGGGAAAGAGTCTCCTGAGTCTTCTTGTATCTGCAGAGAGGAGAGAGAAAGAGGGGGAGGGATGGATGGAGAGAGAGAGAGAGAGGGGGTATGGTGGGAGCAGGAGAATGGAAAGAGAACAATGGAGAAAAGAAGAGAGGAGGACAGATGGGTTGGAGTGGAATGAAAAGAAGATGTGGGACAGCGAAAAAAAGAGAGGAAATGAAGGAGGACGGGACAGGAGGGGCAGGGAGAAAGAGGAAGGGATGAAGATGGATGGATGAAAGAAAAGACGACAGGCAACAAACAAACAAAAAACAAGATAGATGGGAGTGAAAGAATGAAGAAAAACAGGGTAGATGGATAGGAGGGGTAGAGAAAAGAAGACAGAGTGGTAAATTAGACCAAACCATTTGAGCACAGCAAACACAGAGGACAAAAGCTAACAGTGATTTAAGCTACTGCTGCATCACACAGTCGAAGAGGCACAGTATCCACCACCCCATAGGTTAGTACTCACACAGAAGTACACTCACTTTACAGAAAATTAGACCAAGAAGTGCTCCTGTTTCCCTGTTCTGTTTGCTTTGTAAATACTTCTTCTAAATGTATCACCATTTGTGTGACATTCATTTACAAAACAAACAGAAAAAAGATCCCTTCTTCCATCATCCACCGTTTCTAAGGACAGTTAGTTAATTTCAGCATTTTTCTTCTGAAACACCCTTGAGTATAGAAGCACAGAAAAACCTCTCAGTATTAATGGTGGGTATGATTCAGCATGTCCCACTGCAGCCAAGGGCTTTGGATGGTTAGTATCTGCTGTTTATTTCAGTGCAATGGAAGAGAGAGCATGATGGGAAAATCAAAAACACACAAGCTGCCAAAGCCATCTTTTAGGGTGTGGTTACATATCAAATATCACAATACAAACAATATTTCTGACACACGTTTTGAAAATGCAACGATCACAATGTCTCAAACAATGAAATTATCTATTATCTATTCTGAAACATCCCTTTGACTCAATGCTCACTTCGAGTAACAACAACTGCAGAACAAGACGGAGAGGCAGGTAGAGCTGTTGGACATCATTTAGTCCCAAGATACAGAGTGTGATGTAACAAAGTGGATTATACGAAGTGTTGTCGGCACACGTTTAAAGGCGTAAGTGTTCACAGCAGGTCAAAATGGCCACAACCTAAATCTGGAAGAAAACACAACTATTATGGAGAAGGAGGCAGAGATGGCGGCACACACTCTCAGGGAGTCACTTTCTCAAACACAGCTGCTGCTTTGCCACTCATGCTCATCGCGACACATCACGTCACAGCTTTGTAGAAATGTAAAATCCTGTCTGTGAGTATTTCTATTTTTATTTCTACACCGTGCAGTGTTTTGGTACCTGATAAGCCTTACACACACACAATACACATTAATCTGTTACTCAAACTAAACTCCCTGATCGCATTTCACTGCACCTTAAACAACATGCACCCACAGCAAGTGCATTTGCTGGGTGTGGTAGATCATAAACATTTGAGTGGACAGCTGTCAAATACTTCTGAGGAGAAAACCCAGAAACTCCCCATGAAGGTATTCAGATCTCAAATTTAGATATACTGGATAAAAATTAATGATCTGTTTAAGGGAGGAAGGATATTTGTTACACTTGGTATCTTGGCTTTCACCCCTTCTACTGTTCAAGATGGTGAACATTTAAAACCGTCTACTTCAGGTGATTTTCCTCAGGTTATGATCAAGGCAGGAAATAAGTTTTGTGTGTTGTTGTTTGTTTTCATTCAAGCTAAAATTCAACGTACCAGTGATATTGAGTTCCCATGGAACTCTTTGGTTTTAGGACATTCCTGTTGTCTGCGGTCTACAAACATTTCATACCAAAAACTACAAATATTTTAAGGGCTGAAGCTTCTTCCAAGCAGCCAAAAAAGGCAAGGTTCCAGTCACCATAAAAAATAACTTGACACCAGCTGTAAATCTGATCTGCAGATGACGATGCTTAGTCATGGTGTGGTGGGTACAAGTAAAGTAATCCTACAGGTAAAATGTCTTTACAACAACAACCATAGCTGTTTTTTCTGGGGAATACAGTTATTTGCTTTGTTTGAAAATTAGAACAAAAACAGGTCAAAACAGCTACATTACCACTCTCCAAACTATGCTAAGATGGGCTAAATGCCTCCCAAATCCACATTTATACTGAGTGCACAGACATCAGCGTGGTATCAATCTTCTCAAATCAAGAGTTAAGAGTTAAATTAAGAGTTACAATCAAAAAGTTCTGAGACTCTTCCTGTTGTGAAGGAATGGAGCATGGGACAGTAATATGCATGCAGCAGGGGCGAGCTATAACCTCCATGAGTCTGTAATTTCACCATGAAGCAGGAGCAGCACCGAGTCAACATGCCTGGGATGACCCAACCTTCATGTCAAGAGAGTTGGGTCTAGTCTTCACAGAGGAAGGTCCTGTAGTTTCCAAGACTCAACATTTGCAGGGTTGTGCACCAAGAACCTGTAGCCCAGACTCGGACCGGTCTACTGAACCGTTCTGAGGCACCTGAGTGAGGACTTTCAGCACAAATGACTTGAAAATACTTGCTGGATTTGGCTCCCAGTGACTTCTTCCTCTTCCCAAAATGAGATAATTCAAGCTGAAGGTCACAGTTTTGACACAATGGAGGAGAACCAGCACCATTCACAGATGGTGCTTGACATGCTTGTAGTATGAGACTTCCACATGGCAGGAGGGCTAGGAGCCGTATATCACTGCACAAGGTGACTACTGTGAAGGGATGGGGCCAAATTTAAATCAGGTCCAGTTTTTGCTTGATAAAGGTGCAGTCTTGGAACGTTTTGATCACACCTCACACTGAACCATTTCTTCAGCTGTAAAGTTGACCCATCAACACAGATTCACCGAGGCAACCGGGATTAGCAAGGTCAACAGGTGTGGTCATGGTACACCTGCTAATATGTGTACAAATACAGACACAAAGAAATACAAACACATTAACGCCCACTCAAATACATCCAGACTGCCAAAAGTAACCTATAAACATATCCACACTGGCTGCTTGTATATGCACACACACACACACACACACACACACACACACACACACACACACACACACACACACACACACACACACACCTTGGGTAAAAGCCAACATCGTGATCAGCTGGGCCACTCAAACACACATCGAGTCTCAGCGGCAGATGGTTCACAGAGCCTGAGCAAATACAGTTCTGGAGATAAGCTGGTGTGGCTGAGTACCAACACACACAACTGTGTTCATCAACATGGCTGACCTTATGCACAACTGTCACTAACACCTGCTGGAGTTTATACATTTTGTAATTTTATCAGTGCTCATTCAAAATATTGAGGATCCAGACTGTTCTTGATTATTCTTGTTGAGTTTTTACCAACTACATTTCAATCTATTTGTAATTCTAGTTTCTTTTATTACTATAAACTGTATTCTAACACACCCAAAACATAAAAACTAAAAACGATGTTCTTAGATGTGCTAATCCTGCATTGGTGCCAGATGACTTGTACGGACGCCTCTTTATCACCTACATGGAACGGGTTCAGTTGCAGTTTGCACACATACGTTCAACCTGTTCTGAGCATTTTGAAATTGATTAGGAACTGAAAAAAAAGCTGTTTCCTCAGTTTTTCAAGTTTGCACTTGAAAACTGAGGAGTGCCATATTCTACAGTGGGTGTGCCATATTCTACAGCCTGGAAAGGGAGGATAGAGAAGGCCACAACTGAAGAGGGCATGTGAGAAATCGTAGGGAAAAAACTGGTGGAAACACAGTTACAAGAATTCTGAACGGAACCTGCTCAAGAACTGGGTGGAAAAGAGGTATGAGTGATGAGTATTAAAAGATCAGTTAAGGTTAGACAAACACCCATCTGAGACAATAAGAGAGGCCTGTGTCTCTGACATTGACTAACTGCAGACAAATGTGTGATTTTGTCACGCAAAATGAAAAATATGAATCTTATTCCACTACTTGTCTTTGCTGCTCTTATTAATTTACTCATTTTGATTTTAAAGTTTTTAAAGTTTGTAAACATGTAGCAACCATCAAGTATTTTTGTTTCTGGTTAACAATTTTATTTATAACATGTTAGAAAACAATAAAGTTCTTGTTGTAATTTTCCTTTTCTACCTTTATCTATGAGATTGACTAAAACTACTTGTTGCCAGTTGAAATAGTTGCAGTGCAGTTGTAATGCATCTGTCAGCTGCTCCTACCTCTCTTCTCTTGATAGCCATAATATTAAGCTGACTTGTCTTTAAAAGCATGTTTGGCTGAACTCAGCCTCTAACACAACTTAACAATCTACTGCAAAACGCTCACATCACAGAAGCAAAAGAAAAAACAGAGGAAAAAGCATGGACAGTGGAAAAACTCCCCAAAATGAAAACCAAACTTAAAGAAACCTTAGCTGCATCTACAAAAAACAAAACAAACACAAAAGAGAAAGGGGTCAACTCACGCTTCAGAGTGGGTAATGTCTTCCAAAGTGGCTGAGGCAGACAGATATCTGAAGACACAACAGCAGGATAATGACACAAGGGAAGAGACACACACTCACAATACAGTACAGTAGAGTCACAATTCCGACATATTTTTCTTTTCAGACTACCATACTGTCTCCTGGTGTTTATTTTCCTGACTGAATGTGAAGGTTTTGGTAGGCATGCAGTGTTAACAACAGAACACAACACAATGTAAAATCATAGGACAGGAAACAAGGATGAAACTTCACATATTTCCTAAATACTCAGGATGAAAAGTAACTATTACAACTTTCTAGACTGTGAGCAGCAGACTGGTGCTAGTATGAAATGAAGGGGACCAAAAGACATCCACAAACATGCCTTTTATTTGGCTAACTTCTCTGGAAAATATAACAGTATTTATCAGTATTCATTACTACAGTTATCACTGGCCTCCAAAGCCCTTAAAGTGCCAAAAGCTGACAGAAAATGAATACACAGATGACAAGGCGAACATTAATAACCCTATCTGTATCAATCAATTATTCCTGTAGGAATAATGCAATCAAACATTTTGTCTTTCCCATATTTTTCAGGCCATTTTGATTCATCTGATATTTTTATCAGGCTTTACAGACCCATGTAACAAACCTGTGCAAGACAAAGAAAATGAATTTAAACATTAAAAGGACAGTGATATTTTGTACTGAATGTGACCCACACAAAATCAATACAATTAAATACACCCATCCACATTTCTGGTCCCTTGTGTAACCGTATCTGAAGAATTTAGAGTAGTAGCAGTGTATTAGTTTATTAATTTGGATGCTCTAAACACCAACATTTCCAACGCACCATTGGACATATACCGTCACAAAACTAAACCTAATATAGATTCAGCCAGTCCACATCTAGAGGCAAGTGTAAGTCAGTAAGCACAGTTTTTTTTTTAATCTAGATTATGCTACTCAGACTCAAGGGTTTTGTCAGCTAAAACTTGCCAACATCACATTTTCTTATGGTAAACAACAATATCAATATATATTAATAAATATTAATTAATAATAATATATATTATGGATATGCTGTGAAGATAAAAAGGGTATCAAGGATTGATAGAACTTTTAGAGAGGATAAGGTAAAGGTAAGGTAAATACTAAGTAATGGAATTGACCTTTCTGCTTATCCCAAGCAACATTTACTGATGACATGCACTGACTTCCTTGCAGGTCTTCATGCCGAAATACCACAACTGTGTGTTTACTTCAGTGTGATAAAAGAGCACTCTACCAATCCAGCTAAACTCTACAGGAAGCTGTGAGGGAAAAGAGACATGGCAAAGCTGAAGGTTGATGCTTTAGTGTGGAAAACAGTCCCACAGTGACTCTCAAACACCACACAGGTTAATAGATCAAACACCAGATAGCACAGACTTCTCATGATTAGCAACAAAGCTTAAACAACACACACTCTCTCTCTCTCTCACACACACACACACACACACACGCAGTCCTGCCTGTACAGGATCTAGAAAGAGAGAGGAAGTGTGTTTGTGCTGACCGCTCTGTAAAACAAAGGCAGAGCTGATAAGGAAATAATACAAGAATGACGGGAGATCTAACTTTACATTCCTCTGGCAGAGGCCTTGATCCCTGAGTGTTTGAACACTGGTGGTCATAAGACTCCAAATCCCAGACATTGTGAACGTCTCACTCAACACAACAAGCAGAGTAAGCAGCTTAAATATATCTGTCAGATATATTTATTATGAAGATTTCTGCTGAAGGACAGTCGCTCTGTCATGCCAAAAGAAAATCTTATTTAATAAATCTAATAATAGTCTGATTATGTTACATGGCAACATGAAAATAGATTGATTTAATCTCTCAAATGTCAATACTGGTATCAGCCTCAACAAGCTCGTATCAGCTGGGCTCTAATTCTTTACAGATCAATATAAACTTTGGTCTTTGCTGAGGTAAACATCCAATAATCAAGTAAGTGTACAGATACAGCCCAGTCCAACTCGACTGCCTCGCACCGATTAAGGATGTGATGTGCAGAGTGACTGTAGACTCCAGCAGTTTGGAGTTGTTGTTGTTTCTATCGGCTGACAGACACAGTCACATTCACTCTCTATTAAACCCTGAGTTTTGGTTTAAAATTGGGCAAGTAATAAATAAAATATCAATCAGAGCAACTAATGCACGGTCAAAATTGCACAAAGAAGTTGAACTCTGAAGTGTTAGTGTTAGTTGGATTTTACAGAGGAGCAGCAACAAGTTAGTTTGGAAAAAAAATAGAGAAAGTGTCACCTACAGAAAGTCAAATTCATCAGTGCAAAAGCCAAGAAAAAGTACAGTTCACAGTTTTGACTGATAAATAATGAGCAAAAACACCAGGCAATTACTGAAGATGTCAAATAATAAAACAAAAGATCACCTTGCAGATAGCAGAACTACATTTTTGAGCCAGGTCCAGCATCATTACATCAACTTTCCTGGGTCAAAAGACGCAGGAGATGGCTCTCATTGTAGACGGCTCAGCTACCAGACACAGACCAGTCTCTATATCCTGACTTACATCAGCACAATGCTGCTTACTGTACAACACAGAGACTGAATACACACCAGCTTAGCCACAGTACACCGTCTGTCCATACAGCACTTCACTGTTCAACACAATAATCTGAACAGAAACAGGGTTTTTGTCTCATTTACATCTGGAACTGTTGGAGGAAGGTGGTGGGATTCACTCTCTGAAATCCTGAATGTTTTTTCAGATGCTTTGGCAAAAGAAAGCGGTTTGATTTTTACTGTCATGCTAATAAAAGCACACTACACTGAACTGAAAATTGAGTTCAACAGCTGACTGCGTCTCATCCCACTCCAGTTTTCATGGCAACCAACTCTGAGTCTTTGTGCTTCCAGTGTATTCATAATTCATAACCCATTTATTTCTTTGTTTAGATCAGTTTGGCTTGGTGTGCACCTCATAACCCCACCCCTCCCTCTCTCTCCTCTCTCTCTGGACATCACGTGTCATGTGACTTAGCAAAACACCGTCTCTCTCTCTCTTCCTCTTCCTCTTCCATCTCTCTCTCCCTCTATCACATTCCTTTCCTGTCCTCCCACTTGTTCCTGCAGCAGCAAGTCTGAGCCGCCCGTCTGGTTGCCAGGCACGATCAGGGTGCACACGTGTGCGTGTGGGTGAGCGATACAAACACACACTTTCCTGCACTGTGCACGGCATTGAGTGTGTGTGTGAGAACGAGCCAGCTTGCTTCCACATTTCTAGGCGGACATGTGTAATAATTGACAATTATTCTGGCAGTGTGGGTGAACTGAAGACCAGCAGTGTGAGAAATGTGCGAGCGTGTGTCTATTTCTGTCTGTGAAAGTAAAACAACTACTACAAACCGGTGCACCTGCTGCTGTTTGTGAAAATACGTGAGTAAAAGTCGAGAACAGTGTCAGTGGCGTCACCCTGTCAGGTTAGGCTAACTATCTGCTAGCTTGCCAATCCAGTTCATTTCAGGAGCAGCCACATGGAAAATTCCATTAGCTTCAGACCTCATGGCAGCAGCAGAAACAGGCAGAAAACTCACTGATTTAAGGTTTTTCTTGCCGACTACAGATTCCAGCTGCAGTGCAAAACCATCTTAAAATCTCAAAAAGCCCAGACACACACATGGCAAAACCAGTACCCAGTCAGGAGTCTGCCTCTGGTTGTGAAGCGCATTCATTTTGTTGACTTGGTGCACAGTTTTATTGTGATCTCACTTAATATAAAAAGGCCTAACACTAATATGGATGCACAACAGAAAAAACAATCAGTCGACTGTGTTCCCTCATTAAAATGTCCATGGATGGATTACTGAACAGGCCAACTGGGCATGGACACTTTATAAAGAGCTCAGATTAAAACTAGGATTGTCCAGATCAGGAATTATTTTATTAGCTTTATTGTGGATTTCTCCACTTTAAACAGCTGTACAGCATACACCTAAAGTACAGTAAAAGCCTGGATGTAAAGAAACTGAAATATGCTCGATAGCAGAAAATCTCTACTCCTAAATACCTGTAATTCCTAAATTTAGAGTTATGGCTAACCTGCAAAATGAAGAAACAAAACAATGAGCATTGTGAGTGAGGGAGGAGGGGTTTAAATGTCTGTACCCAGGGGCCCACTGTATCATAATCCATCCATGAACACGGGTAATTACTAATGGGTGCAAGTCGCTGCCTCCTTTACTGGCCAGATCAGGCATCAGCTGGTTATTATGTCATTACATCATTTCTGTTTTTCCATTATGTGCCAACTGATTGTATTTAGCTAATCACCCCTCAGGCTGAAATCATTACGTAGTGTGCACAGCAAACATTACCACTGTGTGGCTTAATGGAGTCACATTTTCTACATGTAAATGGTCAGTTTGTGCACAAACACAACAGAATCAAACAGTATTTCTTAACGGCTGGTGCTGCCCAGCTGCCAGATGAGCTAAGTATCCATTGGGTGGCCTGATTATAATACAATAAAGCATTCAATTTTAAATCTACGCCTTTTCCTTGCAGTTTTCAGCTTGACTACGGGGGAGGGAGGAAGCATCTGAAAAAGCTAAAAATATGAAAGAATGTTGATTTGAAGAGGAAGCGAACGAGAGGACGAGAAGACACCTGATCTCTGGGAGAGGAAGTAATGAACTGATGATACTGATTGGTTGGAGGTAGAGACAGAAAACTGATGTGAAAAACTGCTTCTGTCCTTTGAAGAAATCCTGTCATGCTTCCAAACTACCCTCCAAAACCTCTGAATCTGTAGCACCACCTTAGGAAAAAATCTGATCAGCCAACACCTAAAAGGTGAGTCGTAGGCCACAGGACAAAAACAGATTCAAGTGAGTCAGTTATGTAACTTAGGGAGCCGTGGTTAGGACTGAGACAGACAACCAAATCCCACTTCAGTGCTACAAGTCTAGCCACACATACAACAGGAAAACTGGTCCAGTATCAATCAAAGAAAAGCTCCTCAACAGAGTAAAATACACTTGCTACTGCTAAACTGAGCTAACACTGGTCTTACTCCTGAAAGGATAACTCTGGTATGATTTAGCCTGGTCCTTATATTCTGATGTTTTTCGGAGTAAATGATTGATAGAAACAAAAATTTTCAGCATTGGCTCAGTGTGGAGAAAGCAACAGCACTTGACAATTGCTCATGTCAAAATACGTCCACAAGTGTTTGTTTTTGCCTCTGACAGTCTCAGATTGTCACTGTGTGTGTGTCAGCATTATGGAGAGGATTCCTACTTTTGTCCCGATCAATCATTTACACTCAAAAAGATGGGAAAATAAGGTCATGGTTATTTAAGTTTTGCATTGAGAAGATCAATCCCATATCGATAAGTGTTCAACATGAGCCGAAAGAATAAAACAGGTTACTGATACCTGTCCTCCAACCAGACACAAAGTTAAACACCAACTGTTGAAATGTTAAGAGTTCTCAAATATGGTTAGAAGGTGAGAACAGAGAAGGGGATCGAGAGCGAGTAAAAGTCAGAGCGTGAGAGAGCAAACACTGCAGAAGCCCAGACAGACACCAGTGAACGAGCAGCAAACAGTGCAAGGACTCACAGATCCGAACTGGTAACTCTCTCATTCCACTCTCCCAGTTTCTCAGTGGTTTTCACATAGCTAGAAACAGAGACACGAGGGTGTTATGCTGTAGAGGTTCGACAGGAACTCAAAGCAGGCTGGCTCGGAGAGGAGGCCAGGGTTAGAAAATCCCCAAGAGCCTCTGTGTAAGGTTACTTTGAATTATGTGTTTGCCATTAGAAACACTTTTTCCTCTTTCTCTCATTAGTGAAGACTGTTAAGGATTCATGTACACATTCATCAAAGTCACTGTGAGGAAAATCAGGTTGTTTAATCCAGCGCGAAGAGTCAAGTTGTGCTTCAGTCACAGCGTTGTACAAGTGAGCAGCCCTGTTCATCACTAACTGGAAACTGCAAATTCAATGCTTCACCTTTAAAGGATCATCCTGTTACATTTCAGCCTGGTGTATTTCCCATAAATGTGGCTCTATGAGTCATGATAACTTTGCTTTCACCCCCCCCCCAGATATGGAAACAAGACTCGTGCAAACCGATCAACCACCACAGTTACTCCTCTTCATAATAGTCCACTGCACAATCTGCCTTTGTATTTTCCTCAAAAGTACTCCTCAGTTTCCTCAACAGAGAGTGTAACTGCAGTGAGAGTTAGCCTCTCACATGTAAACAAACCAATCACGTGTGGATGAATATGCAGGTTCCGGGCTAAGATCATCCAGCACGTTGCCCTGAATAATGCATAGCATAATGGCTGTTCCCAGAGGATACAATCTGTGTTTACTTTCAGTCAGACTCAGAAACAAATGCTTGAAATGATTCACATTTATGGGAAATACGCCAGGTTGAAATGTACCAGAATTTTCCTTTAGGGGTGATTCATCAAGGATGCCGCACACTGCTGCTCTAAATGGAGCAATCTCAGATCTCAGAGATTGAAGCATGAAAATTCTCCCTTTTGTTTGTCGGACTTGCTGGAACAATGCCTCCAGCAACAAAAGCATCCACACATCTTAGAAATGCATGAACATGACAAGAACAGGAATTTCCTGGTGATAAAATGGTGATGAACTGGAGCTTTCACATGCCAATTAATGTTCTAATAAAACTCAGTTTTCAATCAGCTCAGTTAATGTCTGACAGGGTAAAGAGCGCTGTAAATATGCATCTGTTGGTTCAACTCTGTGAGCGATTATGGCAGGAGGTTTGACGTTAATAACTTTTGTGGTATTCTGTTTTGAGTAAGTGAAAAATGCAAGTCAGCACCGTCTGAGAAAATTGTCACAGCAGTGATGGCATCGTCATCACTGTCAAAATGGCGACCTCTGAGCTCCCTCTTCATCTTGGGGAAGAGGTAGTAGTCTGAGGGGTCAAACCAGGTGAACAGGGCAGGTGTTTGATGATTGGTCAAACCCGGATTCAATGGATGACTGCATTTTCTCAGACAGAGCTGACTTGATTGTTTCAATTACCCAAAACAGAAAAACCACAAACATTTTTAACAAATTTTCTGCATAATCGCTCACAGATTTGAACTGCACATGTATGTAATGCGAGCTGTTAAACTCGTCTCCTTCTACCTTAGGACACTGATGAATCACCCCTCCTACCATGCTGGTAATGTGGACAGTAATGACTCTAAGAAGTCTGGTCACATCCTGTTTTCTTAGATAATATGAGAGGAAAGTCTGATAGACCTGCTGAGTGCTGATAACCTAATGACGTCAGGCTTTATAGTCAATAAAGTACTAATAAAAACTGTAAAACTCTAAAAAGGACCCATTGAATACTTTGAAAAACCACCAAATGAAATATAAAACATGTTTAATTGCGTACTTATTTCCTAAATGAGGCAACTGGAAATTGTCGAGATTGCTAAAATAAAAGGTTATGGAGGTATTTTATTGATCTCTGTGGACAGACTCATCATTAATTATCTCTTTTATCCCAGAAATCTCAAAGAGTTTCGGGCGTATCATTTCACCAAGAAGTCTTCTGAGTGCTCATTAAGATTCTTCAAAATCATAATTCCCCGTGTGAACACCTCCTGCAGAGGTTAATAACTACAGCTGTTAAATTAACAACATGTCATCATATCTTACCACTTTAGTGCCTGAATTATCTGTCAAATTCTGATTATGTTAAAGCATTAAATTTAATTTCAAACAGAGAAGCTGCAGTGTTTGGAGAAGGTGTTATCATAAGAACAAAAAACCACAGATAAATATCTGTTCACCAACTGTGACGAGCCTGATTAACGGTCATGACCGCAGCATCTTTAAAAACAAGGTGGCTCATTACATCTGAAAACGTGAGGTCACCTCTGGTTCATCTGTCTGATAGGTGTGCCATCATCCTGCATAATGTAAAGCCCTGCACAAAATAATCTAAAGACTTCCAGAGCCTGGGTGCATCACCACAGTATGAGTCATTTTGTGACTGGCTCTTTCTGATAACTCTGTTGAGATCAGAGAATGACTGCAGGGAACACGGATTCAGGAGCCATCTCACTGTACTGTGGTCAAAGTCATCTGGAGGGAAAATTTGGTTATAAAAACTTTTGTGCCGAGGGTTGTTATTTCTACAAGTCTAATCTGACTCAGCTTCCTCCCATGACTGAATCTACTATCCTTGTTTATTCTTTCACAGGCCAAAGAGAGAACATTCGTTGAAAAAGCTGCTGAAACATGAGCGAAGCCAAAAACGACGCATGCTATCTGCTATCACCGAATATTCAGAACCAAACCTTGATGTAAAGATCGTCTTTCAACTTTTTAGACTTGCCTAGAAAAATCAAGCACCTTTCCAGGAACAACAAAATCAATCAGATCAATACGTACGCGTTGGAGGTCTGTACATCTTGCCAGCTCTTGGTGAGGTTCTGCCTGAGTTCGTTGAGCGGACTGAGGCCAAGTTTCCTCTTCAGCTCTGTGGCGTGTCTCTCTTTGGCTGACAAAACCTGACGCAGAGTGTTGATCTCCTCCTCCACCTGAAACACAACAGACCGACCAGGAAGAGTTCAGTCTAGAGTTTCGTCTTCACTCCGAGTGCTTCTGCTCTTCTCTTCTCTAGATTTCCAAAAGTGGGAATATTTACATTCCAGTAAAATATTCAGATACTCACGATCATCCACTGCAGGATCAAATTCAAATCATCCTCTCTACTCTGAGCCATGTTTGCAAATGTCTTCATTCCTACTCCTCTAAATAAAAAAGCTTCTTCTTTGTTTTTTGTGCTTATTTCGTTTTCATAACATCTCCTTCTATGATCAACTCCAGCCTCATATTGTCAGGATGCCACAGAAGTGGTTGCTATGTTGAAATCATTTTGAATTCCTGCACAGCAATGAGAGGCCAACAAAACTCAACCAATCTGCTGAATGCAGCCATTGTTATTGTTATTAATAACAGATGTGCTTTTCCTATTATGGTATGTGAAATGATGACAAGGGCCTCCTCTATAAAATGTTACAAATCATCCACATTACCCACTCCAGGGAGTCAGGACAAATGTATTTATAAAGCACATTTCAGAACAACAGATGTTGATGGAGGCGCTTTACAGAGAAATTTAAAATACAGTTAAATGATGAAAAAGTGGGTCTTGAGCTGGAATTAAAAAGTCACTAGAGATGAAGACTTAAACTTGATCTACTGATAAGACACTTAAGATATAACTTAATCTGTAAAGTGGAAAAACTGCTATATATCACTACCAGCCTCCACTGACAAGAACTGCTATTTTATCAAGCAGAACACAGGAGCTACTGCCTTGATCTGTTTGTTTCTTTGTGTTGTTGTGTGGCACTTTTACTGATGTAAAGGATCTGAATACTTTTTCCACCACTCAAAGTCACACTAACTAACTGACTGATAAAGGCAGCAATATTCCAGCAGCTCCTGTGTTCTGCACAGTAAAATTACTGTTATGGAGTCTGGTGGTGATGTATAGTGATGTTTCTGGTTAAACAAAAGGATCTTACTCCATAATAAAAAGCTCTATCTGTGTAGGAATCTTTTCTGTCTTGTTGTCAGACACATCTGAGTCCGTCAGTGGTAAAAACAAGCACTTTAGTGGACGTACATTGACGTGGACATGATCTGACTGTGGAGGTGCTTTCCTACCACCTCCAAACAACACACAACTTTTCTAGCCTACAGTTACGTGTAAACACCTGGTGATTCTGGAATCACCCGGGCCTTACCTTGGTGAGCTCAATGCGGAGCTCCTCAGCCTCTTCCTCTGTCAGGCCAGGTGGAAGAGGGTTGGCCGAGTTCCCCACCGCTCCCTCCACCGGCACGTCGGACAGGCTGTCTGAATGATCCACACCGAGGCCCTTGTTAGGAGAGTTCAGGTTGATATCTGGGATGATGACAGAGTGGGAGAGCAACAAAAAGGAGGAGAGAGGCGAGGGAAGGGAAGGAGGACGAGATGAAGAATGGGAGACATTATTGGAGGAGTGAAATAGAGAGGCAACAGAGGGGCAAACAAATACACACTTAGACTGGCTGACGTGTTAAAAGCCAAGATGATCCCTCTCAGTATCTATTTCAGTGACACGCACACACACACAGAAACCGAGGCCAGGAAGCGACTAGTGTTGCCAGCAGGAGATATATCCGACAGGAAGAGAAAGGGACAATTAACGGAGCGAAGAGTTGAGCTGCACTCTGGGAGAGTAACTTAAGATCACTTTGCCTGAGAACAATTACAACTTTCACTTTCTGAAAAGAGACATTAACTGAACACAAACAGGATGAAACTACTGTTTAAAAAAAGAACAAAAAACACATCTAGATCCAATCTTATCCAGAGGTAGCTGACAGCACAAAAATGCCAGTCTGAACAACAGTCTGAAATCTGCCACTGTCAGGATATCCTGTGTCATTCACCTGAGGACACCTGCATCATTTTGGCAGCTGCTGGAGCTTGGCACAGCCAGAGCTGGCATGGAGGACATCAGGACACGACAAGGGAGAAAAGGAAAAAACAAAACTGGACCCACTGCCTGAAAGGCCAGGTAAAATTAGACCATATGCCGTTATAGTCCAACAATCAAACAGTATTTATTCAGTGGGCGAAGCTATTATGAGCAATAAACTCACACCTTGTATTGCTTACAAACACTCCAACTTCTACCAGTGAACAGGCAACGTGGAGCAGAATTATTTCACTTCACTTTAAGATCTGAATGCAACTCTGAATTCAGCATGAATCCCTGACTGTGCAGTAGCCATGTCTACACGACTGACTGCACACCGGCTTACACAACGTGTAAGACAACACAAGACAACAGTCAACAGTGGGAGAAACACATGATGTGTGTTGCAAAAGACCAAGATTATCATTATCTGCAGGTGACGCTGGTAATCCTGTGTGTTTGAGTCTCAGCAACAACATCCGTATTCGAGCTGGCAGGAGATATGACAGCTCCACCCTCAAGGTATATTGATTCAGTCAAGAATGATTCAGACCAGCCCACAGAAGTAACAGCAGGGGAGTTAAAATTAGAGAACACGGCTCATATGAGAGAACTGACAACAAAACTTAACGTGACTTATTCCACAGACTTGTAGGAAACATTCTCAGATATTCTTTTGAACATTGTGTTGCCAGTTCTCCTTAATAGTCATTTCCTACACTTCCCAGAATTCCTTGTAACAACACCCTGTTAAGTCCAAGCCCTTTGCTGTCTTGGCTTTCAGCACAGAAGTAACGTTTTGTTTCACTTTAGTTTGTTTGACCTATTAGGTAGCTGTCTAACCAGTCTGTAAACACTCAGGCATGCATGTGATAACAACCACACCCCTGCTGCATTGCATTCTGGTCCATTTTCATGCTGATATGGATGTGGAAAAATAGTCTCAATCACTGATTATTTTCAAGTGTTCTTTTCTTTTAAATGTGTTTGGCTAATTATTCACCAGGAAAACTAAATAAACATCAACACAAGGCCCATGACGAACACCTGTTAATATCATTCTTTAACAGTGAAGTCTGACTTTAACAAAGACCGACAGCAGTGTCATGTGAGAATGAATAAGTCAGGAAAAGTCCCCGACTCAGTTTAAAGTCCTATTCTCAGGTTTTAACAGCATCATTTAGGAAACAGTCGGAGCAGGACTTATTCAGACAGACATGCCCTAGTTTACTCCAGTTTGTCATACATCAAGACAGACAAATGTAGGCAACCTTAATCACTTCCTAAAACCACTCATTCTCAGGCAGAGGGAGCCTGATACAACACGACATATCTATCATGGCCACTCACTACACCAAACTGCAGGAAGCAGCCCTGGAAGGGCTCATTAGGACACCCACTCGCCCCCAAAGGGAGTTTGCAGCCATAATGCCCTGGAGACGTACACTCAGTTACCACATAACACCTAGCTAAAACTAATGTGGTCTCATACAATAGTTCTGCAATAAATCCTACCTTCATGAAGGATATAATGTTCAGCTTTTGTTAATAATTTTAAGGAGGAGTGTGTGGTTATTTTGGAGGCTGCAGTTTATACATTTTCATATGCTATCCTACTTAAATCCTCTATATCACAATCATCATGTATTTCAAGACCAAAGTATACAATAACATGCACTGTGATAAAAGGTTTAAACCTCAAAACCCACCACTAATCTAGCTCTATTACTCCCATCTAAAATGATTTCTGTTAACTGCCTTTAGTGCAAAATATCTCAACACAACAGACAGTCAATTTGGCTAAAAAGGCACACAAGGCCAGGCATGGTTATGTGATGACAAAGCAGAAGAATCATTATCTGTTTGGTGAAGTTTCTTCCTCTTTAACCGCCTAGATATGATCTCTCAGACGGAACTTTCTGTTGAAGAGCTGGAGGTGGGAGAATAGCTCTGTCAATAGTGACAATGATAAAGCAGCAGCCAGTGTGCTAGCAACCAGGCTGTCACCAGTGCTCAGTTAGTCAGCAAATCTGGCTGCTGTTAGCCAATAAAGTATGATTAAGATTGACAAGTGACAAATATATATACAGGTAAATAAAACCAAAACAAACTGCTGACATTTTCTCTTTTTTTGTTTACAAGCAACTGAGATGTCCTCACGAGAGTTGACGGGTTTGGAAGCCAAACAAAAGGTGATACTGTTCACTCCTTGTCTCAATTAATGTCAGTTATATCAAATGAAACTGTGCTGTGAAGTTGGTAAAATTAGCAACACGATCCTCTCCCTGCTTTTCTCTTCACTTGCTGCTGCTGCTGCTGTCCCTGTCATTTACCAGCGGGCCCGTCCTGTCCCCGCAGCTGCCCGATTATTACGACTCATTATTACCAATAAACAACATCAAACTTCCACAGAAACACGCCGACAGAGCAGCAGAGAGACAAACGTGTTGGCCGTTTGACGGCGGTTTGATTTGTCACAACTGTTTGCGTTATTTCGTTATCTAAGCTAAGCTACACGCGCTAAGCTAACAATTAACGTTACCTTGGCTGGCGGGGTCCATGGCGTCGATTTGACAGAGCTGGAACTCCTGTTTTATTTAATTAAAAGTTAAACTCGACTCGTGTAAAATGTGGAGAGCAGACTGGTAAAGTGTGCTTTCCACTCGCTGTGCAGAGATCTCCCTGGTTTTTAGTGACTGCTCCCACTCAGAGAAAGTCGTCGACGGGAACAGACTGAGCCCAGAACAGCCCAACAAGCCAGCTAGGCACGTCCGGTGAGGAGTTTCAAAATAAAGGTTTACTCTGGACAGGATATGACTAAGAACTGCTCTATCATCAATAAAACCACAAATTAGAGCAAAATTACCTCTACCTACTTCACCGGAAGCTAAAGAAACCTTTTTAAAAACATGATAAAATACATCTATCCATTTAACGAGTGTCTGAGACAAAGATTCAACATTGATAAAACAATTGTGGACTACATTTTGTGATTTTGATATTGAGGCTCTTGTAATCACTTAAAACCCCTTTGGGAAGCATTTCAATACTGGATATCAATCACCTAAACTGGAATATAATTCTAGAAATGTTTGAGTTATAATGGTGGATAAGAAAAAGGGGAAATGGTGTTCTATAGTTGGGTCTCTCTTTGTTAATATAACAATGTAAAGAGTACACTCCATATGTAAAGTGTCCTGAGATAACTTTTGCTGTGATTCAGCACTATAAAAATAAAAGTTGACTTGAATTAACTTCCTACATAAATATTAAACTGACAGTATTGTATATCGAAGTCAGCATATGTTGAACTTTTAATCTGGTAGTAAAAAC
The DNA here is from genome assembly GCF_001640805.2 of Lates calcarifer. NCBI lineage: Eukaryota > Metazoa > Chordata > Actinopteri > Centropomidae > Lates > Lates calcarifer. The sequence continues at coordinate 25,590,598 of NC_066838.1, read as the reverse complement.
CTCAACCTTTCCCATAAATTATACTGCATATTTCAACATTTGACTTTATGTGACCTGAACAATTCAACTCGATGTAGTTTTTGTGCTTTTATTTTGAAGGCGCGTCCTCCAAACAGGAAGTTGTGTTCCTCTCCTGCTCACGGACGCAAGTATTCTGTGAACGCCTCTTCCGGCGTGGTGAAGTGACGTCATGGAGACAGGTGTCGTCCAGATGTTTTGGTTTGTTGGATTTTTGTAGAGGCGTGATTTCTGTCTTACACTATGTTGTTGTTGTTGTTGTTTTTAAATCAACCTGTGAGCATGAGAGTAAATGTCCCTGTAGCCAGAGCTAAACTCCTGAGGGGCCCCTGGGCCCCTACTAAACCCCCACTGTACATCACAGTGTCATTATTTCCTAATCTTGTGTAAAACATAATACCCTGAATAATTAATCCATTCTAAATGAATTGTCAGACTAATACTGGAAATAAAACCTTGCCACAGGTTTTCCATCAGTTACAGTCGAGGCTCAGAGTTGGATGGACTCGATTCCACGACTCAGAGTTCAAAACAGTTAACCTTTATTTACACTTGGCAAACAAAAGCAGGTGAGGATAAACAGGACATGGAGTAAGGGAGCAGGCAGGAGAACCAGGCGAAAATAAAAGGGTAAAGAAATGTGCAAAAACCTGCCAAAGCACAACAGGAAGTGGACTGGTATATATACGAGAAGGTAAATGGAGAGTGAGGAACAGGTGAGTGAGGAGGAGTCAGGGGGGGTCTGGGGTTACTGCAGGGCACAAAGGCAGGCAGAGAATTAATGAATAACTGAATGAACTGTGACGAATACTGAACTTAGACAGAGATACACAGAACAATATAACCCAAACAATAATGCTCTTAGAAATAATAATTAAACTCTGACGCACTTTCCACCTTCTGCAAGACCAGGACCAGTTAATACAGAACAAACCTGCAGCTTTTGGGTCCCATGGAGGGGTCACAGTGATCCAGCTTTGCTCCACAGAAACACACAAACACACACACTTTCAGGTGACTGAAATCAGATTTATTTCATCTATAAACATATCAAACAAAACGCTCAAGAAAAGTGCTTCACTCACACACACAGGAAGCTCCTGTAGTGAGAAAACCAACAAAAACCAAACTGGTTCTACCTGGACCCTGAGGATTTAACTGGGTCTTTAAATGAATCTTTTATTTCATCCACTGTTACTACTACTCTACTGCTGATTCCTATATGGGCCTATGACTATGAGATCAACAGTAAAAGGCTGTTTACTGACCGTGAATTTCTTCTGACAGAAACCTGTAACATTATCTAACAGTAGGCTCTTACCAAAGTCTGTCACAGGACAGGATGGTTGATGTCTAAGAGCTAAAACATTATCAAAATTAGTAGATTTTGTTCAAGTAAAACACTAAAATGCTGTGAAATTTATCACAACATAATCTTCTGTTCACATCCTGCACCACGTCTAAAGTAACATCACTACACTACTACTCCACTGCTGCTGCGATACTATTGAAAATTCTGCTTTAAGTACTAAAACTCGTACTTGTACGTCTTCTACTACAACTACAGCTACTAAAGTAATGACTACTGCTACTACTCCAAATACCTCTGCTACCCTACAGTGTTCCTACTCTCTGCTACTGCCACTTAAAGTCAGAAATCTGAAGCCTGTGAAGGGCAACAGCTGCCATTAAAAAAAGAAAACAACCAACAAATAAAAACAACTCTCAATTCATTCTCAATGAGTTTTCAAAATAAAATAACAGCATCCGTGTTTTCCCCTTTAGACACTCAGATCCAGAGTAGATCTATTCCCGTTTTGTGCACACAACACTGATGTGCTGATGTATTTTAAACTTTTAAACTTTCAGTCCCAGAGCAGTGCTGAGCTGATCAAACGGACTCTGGAGGGAAGAGCATCTTCCATTATCTCCTCAACGCTTCTCGCTTCCCACTATTTCTTCTTGTGGAGGGGGTTTAGCCATGAGAAGCAGAAACTGGGTCGACGAGGAGCCTCGCTGAGGGTGAAGGCCGAGGAGGAGGAGGAGGAGGAGAGGGGAGGACTGGTCTTAGCAGGACTCCTAGTCTCAGTCTCCCTCTGGAGCAAAAAGGGAAAGCAGAGTCACCAGGACAAATATTTATTGAGAAAGGTAACTGTGACTGGTTAATATCAGACTATATTATTATACTATATATATATATGCTATATCTCTATAGAAACTGTCATTATTTCTTGATTTCTTGTTGGAGAGTCAATCAGAATTACTGCAGAATTATGCAGAATGAGTAAAAGTAGATGCGAAATCATCACAAACAGGTGCAAAACAACTAAACACAGATGGAAAACAACCACAAAAAGACATTAAACTAAATGTAGACATGAGATACCCACAGAGATTTAACATGAGACACAAAACAAAACAAAACAGGTGCAAAACGACTAAATAAAGACACAAAACAACTAAGTGTAGATGCAAAAAGTCGACAAAGTGTTACACAGTTTGACTGGAACACACAGAAATGACCCACCTTGATGAGTTCCAACACTGTACAGTATTTCCTGTATGTCAGTGAGTGTATTACCCAAACATGAGGAATTAACTATCCTGAGTTTTTGCTTCAAACTCAAGAGATATTTCAAATAACCTTCTACAATGTATTTAAATGCAATGCAGAGGAGCTCCTCACATTATTCATGCAACAACATGTGAGGACAGAAGCAACATTTCAATGCAAATTAATGAATTTTCCATGAACATGCCAACAGGATCTTATCATGTGGTGTGAAGCACAGGAGTGTGTTAATGTTGCTGGAGCATAAAAACAGTGAAAATAAAGTTCTACCATTACAAATATAATAAAAGTTGCTAATAGATTCAAGTCAGATATTCTTCCTCATATTTTGTAGCTGCTCAGTTTTTCTTGGTTGTGATTGTGAACTGTAATTACACAGTTTGATCACAAGGTGTCAGCAGAGACGAGAGTAAACTGCACTAAATAAGGATTTCAGTTTTGTTTTTTAGTAGAAAACCATTATCATGTTATCTCACGTAAAATATAATAGTATAAAATAATGATTTTCTTTTCATTTATTTGTCTTTTTGTCTTCATGTTCTTCTTTTTTAGTATTGTGATGAAGTAGCAGTGGTAGGCTAGTAGTAAGAGCAGTAGTAGTGGCAGTAGTATGGAGAAAATACAGATGAAATTTTCACATTTTACAAATAAAGTAACATCACACCAGCTATTAATCTGCATCACTTTCACGCCAGCATCAAATTTCAAAAAGAAACACTTAAACTGGGAGGTCAGATCTAGTTCTTCTCTTCGATTTTTCAGAATAAAAGCCTTGGACAACACTTCCTGGTGGAGCCAGCAGGTGCGGTGTGTACCTGAGCTGTGCGGCAGTGAGGATGGATGTGTCTCCTGCTGGTGTTATGTGCAAATGAAGCAGCCGATGTACGCCCAAACCCTCTGCAGGATGACCAGGAAGGCCAACAGGTAGAAGAACAGAGTGACAGCCTGGAGAGAGATGGAGGGATGGAAGAGAGAGAAAGAGAGGCAGATGAAGGAAATGGAGAATACAGGAGGGAGACACGAAAAGATGGGGGGAGAGAAAATAAAGGAGGGGATGGTGTGGCAAGGAAAAGGCTGATGAGAGAAGTGGTCAAGGTGAGGAGAGGAAAAGATTTGGGGTGAAGGAAGGAATCATGAAGGGAGCCTTCTTGTTTTTTTGAAACAGTTTTCCCTTTGTCCTTCCTTCTTTCATCCCAACAACACAGAGACCTGGAGGAAAGAGCTGAAGCTGGTGAAGCCAGGTGACTCTGCGAAACATAAGCAGCAACAAACAATAAACAAGAGAGAGGAAGGAGACGACAGCGCGGAGGTGTAGCCACATCAGCAGGTGGATGAGGTGTGCAAGAGCCTGATCGATGGTGAGAATGACGACGACGGTAAAACCGGATGACACTGACCTGCAGAGAGACACAGGAGGTTATTTTCTCTTCAGGTTCAGCAACACTTGTTTCCATTTTGTCATTAAAGTCGTCAGGCTGCTCGCTGTTCTCTCCATCCTCCTGTTTGTTTTCTGCAAACGTCAAACTACCAGCCTCAAACTCTGCTTCTCCGCCTCCCTGTATCAAGCTACTTGTACTCTCTGCACCATGATCTAACACATCCAGGGCGTCATTTTTCACCTCGGAGGTATCTTCCCTCGTAGCTACAGCATTCCTCTGTAACCTGGAGAAATCATCCCTCAGCACATCACCTCTTTCATCCGCAGTCTCAGCTTCAAAATGACTCCTTCCCAACCCTTTTCCTTCCAACCCTGAAGCATCTTTAAAACCTAAAATATCTTCTTTAAGCTGCTCTTCCTCCTCTGCATCCTCAGCCCTTCCATCACTGAGCTTAAAGTTGTCTTTATCCATCCCTGAACTCGTCTCCTCTGGTGGTGCAGACAATGTAGTATCATTATTATCAGAACAACTGTCTAAGCTACTGTCTCCAAAACTACCCTCCACAGTCCCAGGGAGACACACCCAGCCCTGCATGTCCTCCTCCTCCTCGTTTTCCTCCTCGACTGCAGCAGCTTCTCCTGCTGTCTGCCTCGCCAGCACTTGGGGAACAGATACAAAAGCACTGTCCATCTCAGTGGACATCATGTGGTGTTGAGACTGGGATTCAGGAAGAGGAGGCAGACTCTGCGGTTGGTGTGGAGGCTGAGGAAGAGGAAAAAAAGGCTGAGCGTGAAGCTGAGTGGACAGTGGGAGTTGCCGCTGCTGCAGGTGGGCTGAGGGTGCGGGTCCAGAGGGAGGTTGGTTGGGGTCGGTTTCAGTCCAGGTCCTGGCCTCTGAAAGGGAATCCTCAGTTGGTTGTGTTGAGCTGCACACGGTCTGGTCAGGGCTGCCGCTGCGCCGGCTGCCTGGTTTGTACCAGCTGGGGTAAAACACAGCATCTGTTCCCTCCTTCACCTGGATTTCTTCTTCTTCACACTGAGCGCCTTGTTTGACCTCCGTCTCTCTCTGTGCCGTCCAATCACCTGCATCACTTTCTGTCTCTCCCCCCTCACACTGATATGTGAAGGAAGACAGTTAAAGGAGCATTCAGATGAAGTTTTAACTATTATTAACCGTTTTCCAAAGCCTAGCTGATTTTAATTTTTACAGGCTGCTTTTGGTTTATGTTCATATCAGTCAACTTGCAAAGACTTGCAAACTTAAGGCCTTTTCACATACAGCAAGACGCGAATAAAGAACGTGAAAAACAAGAAGAAAAACAACAGTTTGAAAAAATAAATTGGCGTATGAATTAATTGCATTAAACAAGTGTGAAAAGGCCTTGAGGCTGCGTTGGACTGATATCTGTGCTGGGTCAAACTGTGCAGCCATTAAAAGGAACAACAGACATTTGCAGCTCATTTCCAAGGTAAAAACATCTTACTGAAGCCTCGTATATTTACAAATAGATGAAAGCAGTTTTCTGAGTTGATGCAGATGAGTTTGTTACAGCAGGTGTGGAACTGTACCTGTTGTGTGCTCATTCCCTCCTGGTGTTCACAGATGTTTGCCTCTTTGACAGAGGCAGGAGCCTCGGCCTCGTCTCTCTCCTCCTCCTCCTTCCTGTTCTTAATCTGACCCGATCCTTCATCATTCAAGTCTGTGTCGTCAGTCTCTGGCTGCAGATCTGCCTCTGCAGGTTCCACAGGATCTCTAAGCAGCTGTGGAGCTGGTGGAGTCAGGACCGGGGTCGCTGCTGCTGCCTGTACTGCTTCTACTGTTGGTGATATCACGGGTGGGGGGATTGCCTCTTTGACTGGTTCTACGACAGAGTCCAGGTCCTGGGTGGAGGTCTCCTGATGGTGTGTTGGTTCTGTGATCTGGACAGAGGGTTCTTTGGCTTCCTCTGGCTCTGGTTCAACCTCTGGTTCTTCAGGAACATCCACCACGTCTGAAGAGACACAACAAAAACCTGAACGTGTATCATCCATTTGCCCTGTTTCCTTTTTTACTGGTTATAGGCTACACATAAAAATAAAAAAACATAAATAACTAACTCTGATTTATCTAATACCTCTGGTTTTATGTTGCGTCCCTTTCCCCTGACGAGCTCTTAACAAAAACCCATTTATTGTTCTGTGTGTTTGAGTGGGGACGATCGTCCTCACTGACTCTTTACCTACTGCAGCAGCAACCAACTATTTTGGGACCAGACTCATCATAGGAGCTTAAATCCAAAAAAAACCCTGCAGAGATAAAGTTACCTGGTGTGTGTTACATCAGCACACTGGTTCCTGACAGGTAGATTCACACATACACTCACAGAGCATTTTAAATCATCAAACTTCGTTTTTTGTTCTGCAGTCAAGTATTTTTGCAGGTGAATGAATTATGCTGCTTTTATTTTAGAGTTAAAAGTTTTTCTTGATGATGTTATTGCAGCAGCTGCTCAGTTTCCTCCTATGACGTGTGGTTTCCCAGTACTGATGTCTAACAGTCCCTGTTCCTACCTTTAATAAAGTCGATGCTCTTCAGAACTCTCTCCTGTCTGCTGAAGTTAAACTGGTAGTGGCTCATATTCTCATAACCTGGTTTCAGCGTCTCAGTCGGACAGGAGCTGCTCGCTGCTATCACTCTGAGGACGGGGAAAATTGGAGAAAACAAGGTAAAGGGAGTGATGAATGTACAGGAGGAAAAGAGGAGAGGAGGAGGAAGGAGGGGAAAACGTAAAGACAGGTCAGGTACTGAAGAGAGGATTTAATCACGTAACATAAAAGGACAACACTCACTTTGTGATCAGCTCTCTTGAATTCTGAGGGGAGGAAGAGAGCAGAGGGAAGTTCAGAGACAGATCACTTCACAGTTTTTTCACTTCACACCTTTGTGAAAGTGTGAAACTTGTGTGTGTGAACTGTCTGTTTATGAAATGAAATTAAATGAGATGGACTCTGGTTCTAATACACGAGCAGTAACCTGCTCATCTCTGCTCACCTGGACAAAACCAGCCATGTCCGGCTCCTCCATGCTGCTCGCTGCTCTCTCCATCAGTTTGTTGTTGGCCTCCACGCTGTCTCCGTAGCAACGCACCAACGCCTGGGCGTGGCCTGTCTTCTCTTCCTCCTCGGAGCTGATTCGCCGCGCCATCGCCTTCGAGGTGATGATGGAGACAGTAATGTTTCAACTACTGCTACACGTGCAATGAAGTGAGTGAAGTCAAAGAGAAGAACAAACTCTGACCTTGTGTCTCTCCTCCAGGATGGAAAACATGCAGCTGAACTGGTCACACACACTCTGTTTCTGAGCCTTACAGTTCTCCTGTTGAAAGGCAGAATCACGATTAGTGCACAAAACAGAACCTGTTTTAAAAAGATGAGGTGGCTCCCAGTTGAAGGTAGAGTTCAACAGCTTGAACTTATTTACTGAGGTAGATTTTTTAAAGGAATATCAAGTCAAGATTTGTTTGTTTGAGAGATGCAGAGATAGGACAGAAATGGTTGTCGTTGTTAAACCCACACACCTCTATTCTCCTGCAGGTTTCCTCCAGCTCATCGATCAAAGCCTGGGTTTTATTGTTGACCGCCACCAGAGAACTGACTCCTTCATTCAGCTCATCCTGAGAAGCGACATGAAACGAGCTGGATTAGTTAGAACCTTGCCTGATTTTATGCTTTAACGGCCGCAATTAAAGGTGATACGTGTTTGTTTGTATGTTTTTGCTAATGCTACATAGCCAACATTAGCATTAACAGCTCTTATTGTACTGATGTCTACTGAGGAGTAGTGTCAGATAAACTCTTTTCTCACAGACACACACCACTGTCAGGAGGATTATATCTTATACCTTCTGCTGCTGGTAGACGTCCATCAGAGGAGCCACCTGACAGGACTGATGAGCCCCGAATACTTTACAGAGAGAACAGGTGGGGACCTGACAGGTGAGACAGTAGATGTTCACCTTCTCGCCCTCGTGGTCCGAACACGTCGGCTCAACAGGAAGCGGAGGAGGAGGAGGGAGGGGGCTGGAGAGGGATGGAGGAAACACAAAGTCTTCAAACACCTGTATGTGCACTCAGCTGGGAGTGGCTGCTATATAAACAGGGCGGACAAAATAATCAACACCTCTTTGAGTTTATATATTTAAATCTACTTTGTATCACTTGTGGCCTCGTATCACCTTATGGCAGTGTTGTTGAGGACTTCCTGTTTGTAGACGTCGATGATGTTCTCCACCAGCAGGTTTCGCTGAAGGCCGTAGACGCCGTGGCGATCCAGGACCACTTCATGTCTGCAGGACGGACAGCGGAAACGGCCGCTGTTCACCATCATGGTGGTCCGAGCCTGGAACAGGGAGGGCTGGGGAAAAAAAAGAAGTTGTTTCTACTGTACATCAGCTGTGTTTCTCCGTCGGTCCTTTCAACACCCCGCAGTTGGAGTTTGTTGTCATACATACAACACAGCTGCATGCTGGGAGTTCAATAATTAGCAGCAGTTTTATTCATCAGTCGGTGTCAGCGGTGGAGAATGTGTAAAATCCCCCAAATAAGTCTCTGGGTGAAGTCAGAGCTCGTTCAGGACGAGTTACTGAGCAAGAACGAGATCTGAAAAACCCCCTCAGCATCCAGCATGTAAACACCCTGAAGCTCTGAGGCCAGGAAACACACACACACTTTACTGTCCCAGCCTCTAAATGAAGCAAAAATAACACAGTCTGTTGACCTTATTCACATTGAGGTTATTTCATGTATCTCAAAACAAGATCTCATAACATTTTCTAAATCGTCTCTTAACAGTTAGAGAGTTAGTTAGAGTGTTTGTTTGTTTGTTTACTGTCAAAACCTGGAAACCTTCAGAGCAGGACGCTGGTGTTGGACACACTCACTTGCATTGCTTTCACATCGGAAACACAGATGGATATTTAAAATACAACGGCAACAGACAACAAGAGAAAACTGAGCAGACGTGGAAACTGATTAGAGAACTGAGGGTTGTGGGGAACAGAGAAAATGAGAGACAGACAGACGAGTGAAGAAAAGGACAGATGAGCAGAGACCAGTGGAAGGTTAGAGGGGTAAAAGCGTCCTGAAATAGTGGCTTTAATAATCCTCAGCTGCTGCTGGGCCTGACTGAGGGATCAGAGCTGCTCGGACAGGGACTGGTACAGAGACAAACACTGAGGACTCCACTGAAAATCCACTTTTCAGCTGTCTATCTGTGTGCTCAGAGGGTTACAGAGACCTTTTTTAATGCCACCCTGAATTCAGTTTACCTGTTACCTGTACCTGTTTCACAACCATACCACTGAAGATTTGACAGAAGAACATTACGGGGATTTCTGGGCTTCCTGGCTGCTGCAACTGCACAAAAAAAGACTGAACAACCTCCTGCAGCACAATCCACTGTCACAACTGTTCCACTGTCAGTTTATACATGTGAGTGTCTCTGAACACGATCAGATGCAAAAACAGATCACAATCAACATGAATCTGTGACAAACCAGAGAAAATATTCAAGGCTGAATCTTTTCATTGCATGTACGCCAGTCAGTGTGAGTTTGTGTGTGAGCGTGTTTTGCAGGGCAAACCTTTCAGTGTCAAAGGTCATGAACATGAGCGCGACAGTGGGGGCGGAGTCTGTCAGGTTTCCATCTCACATACCACACACATCCAAAAAACACACGTGAAAACACGTGAGATCACATGCAACCCAAACACATATGTAAAGTGTTTTCATGTGTGTTTTCCTCCTGCATGTGAATCACTGCTTGTGTGTGTGTCGGTGTGTTTTGTTGATCTTCAGGGATGTCAGGGACGAGCTGAAGTATAAAGTAAATTCAAATTTTTATACTTGATTAAAATAGAAGTACGGCAAAAACTGCACAGAACTTGGATGGATGTACTTGGCTTTTCATCGAGAGGTTGAAGTTTGTACAATGGCAGTAAATGTAGGTCACAGCAGGTGATTGTCACGCACATGATCAAAGCTTTAAAACATCCACACATCCCCTTTTAGACACTGATAATCCAGTGTGTGTGTTGTGAACAATGCAGAACCTCCCTGTGATATAAAAAGTGTGTGATGAAAGATGAGTGTGTTCCTGCTCATACAGAGCTGTGTGTACATCCAGGGATTGTGTCACAGACCTGGTAGAGCTCGTTGGCGCACTTCCTGCAGAGGTTGTGCTGGCAGGGCAGGATGACCACCGGTTTGTTGAACAGCTCCAGGCAGATCGGGCAGATCAGCTGTTTCTCCAGTGTCGCCAGCGCCGCCTCGCGATCTGCTCCTCCGGCGCCCTGCAGGCAGCTCAGCTCCACGGGCAGCGACATGGCCGCTCCGCCAAACTTCACCTCCTCCTGTTGACACCAGAAATGAATGACAGCTGATCTGATCTGCTGCACAAAAAAACTAATTCCCATTATTGTTTTCACAATGTTCATGTTTCCTCATCATTAAACGTCCAGTTTTCTACTTTTATGTCTCCTTATGTCACTTTAACATCATCTCGTTGTTTCTGTTTCATGCTCATCTCCCTAATATTTTGCCTGATATAAAATTTGTGATTTTTTCTTTATTTACAAATAAAGTTCTGTGGATTCAAACAATGCAAACATATGTTTTCAGGCCAGCTGGGTTTCATATTTGTCTTTCAGTTTAGATTTTATCAAAACGCACTTCATAACGTTTCTAGAAAACTCAAAATTCAAACTCAAGGTTCAGATGTCAAAGCTTTCATGAACACACCACTATGACAGTGCCTGACTGCAACTGCAATATTAGAATATTATTCATGTGTAAACTGCCTGGAAAGTTGAAAATGAATCTGAGAACCTAAATGCTTCGGAGTTAACTTGCAAAGAAACACAAAGATCTCATCATATGACACAAGATAAAAATACAACATAAGAAAATAGATGGCAGAAAAGTCAAAGAGGAGATGAAGTGAGGAGAAGAAAAAAGGCCTGAAAACAAGAAAGAAAGAAAGAGACAAAATCTCTACAAAAAAATTCAAGACAGGATAAAAAAGAAAATGTGAGAGGGATAAAGAAAATGAAAATGAAAACATGAATCCTTTTACCTGTTTACTTATGTTCCTCTGCATCTGCTGATTGTCGTCGGTTAAAGCTCAGTCACTTAGTTAACTTCTACTGGGTCTGGTTTCTCTGCTGGTCTCTACATTCAGTCACACAACCATTTTGTTCAGATGTATTTCTGTTGTGGTGTTTCACGACGGCAGGCAGCAAATTTAAAAATAAAGTTGAGCACAGTTGAGGTCCTGAAACTGTGAGCACCAACGGCCAGAGAGTCCTGCAGGAAGAGCGGGGATGAAGTTCACTGAATCTCTTGGGAATTCCTAAAGTTTTCCAGTTTTAATTAGAAAATTATTACATATACTACATGTTCCTTAAGATGGACCTCAATGAGCCTGCAGTTTCATTTTATATTTCCAGGATGTAATTTAAAACTAAAAGTGTTGAGTAAGTATTGCATGACGCTGCCGACTTGTACAGAGCACAGAAGGTGACACTGTAAGTTTGAACATCAGCCGGCAGGAGTGAGAAAAGCTCAAGTTGTCCTCAAGAAACTTTTAATATCCAGTGACTCAGTGAGAAAAATCACAGATGCCAACACCGACAAAACATCCAAAAGTTGAGGTCGAGATGTCTCATCAAAGTCAGAGTTTAGAGCCAGAGAGAAGTGAAGCAGGAGCCAGTTTGTGGTCTCCTCCTCAGCTCCTGTGACACCCAACGCTGACACTAAATCTGTCTGGACGGGACACAGGGGCAGAGTCCGTCTCCGTCTCGATCTCCGTCTGCTTCCAATACGCTTCCTCCCTCACTCCATTCCTCTTCTCCCACACAAGCAACCGACTGCTGCGTTTGTTTGTTCGCAGCTTTCTCACCATCCAGAAGAAGAAGTGCATGTGTGTGTGTGTGTGTGTGAGAGAGAGAGGACACACCGGGGAGGATGGGTGAGGGGGTGTGTGTAGGGGGGGTTCGTGTCAGGTTTCAGCCCAGTGCCTCCGAAGTGATCCCAACACACACACACACACACACACACACACACACACACACCATATCAGGCAGTGGCTGGTATGTGGACCGATTAAGACCATGCCAGGCTGTGCTCTTTCTACTGTTACACACACACACACACACACACACACACACACACACACACACACACACACACACACACACACACACACACACAAACTTTTAAATGTGCTAACTGATGCATTTTCATATCTTCTAATCATTACCACATTAATCCTGAGTTACTTTTATTACTGTAAGCGAACTGGACCACCTCAGAGAATACAGTTAACCTAACAGTATAACAAGGTTAACTGTGTCTGACTATATTAAAAGTTCAATTCAAATGTTGATTTTGCAGTTTCCTTTAACTCCTCCATTTAGTAGTTACTGTACAGGACCAGATAAACACCAGTAATAAATTAAAAGACACTATAATGTATTTGTAAACAGATGTAAGCTCAATTTCAAACTGTATTTAAATATAAACAGTTCAAGAATCGTCTGGGTCCTCTTCATGTTTTATATGATAAAGTCTCACATCAAGTTATAAAGTTTGAGGGATATTTAAATGATTTCAAAAATAAAGCAGAGCAATCATTAGGTCGAGCGTGCAGTTCAGTGTGGTTTGTAATTAATTTGTTTGGCTGTGAACTTTTTTGTATGAAAGCTGAGCCATTTTATAAAGTTCCTGATCCATGAGATCTTGTGCAGTTCTACAAGGCAGTAGTCTTGGTCCTCTTCTTTTTTATAAATGCATGAGATAAAACCACAGTCCGTAGTACATGTACTTATTACATGTACTATGCACAAACAGTCTGAGGTCATAAATTCAAGCATTTCCACTTTTAAAGAAACTCACATTGAGAAAAGAAGCTCTGAAGCGTCAGAAACATTTATTTTACAACAGTACATCAGATACTTAATTTACCCATATGTCTGCCTGACAGACACAAACATTATTAGTCCATGCTAAAAACAGAAAACCTCTACATCTCTATGTACTGTGCCACTGCGTGTATATACAGCAGGTCGGCCATTTTGTCATTTCATTGTCAAAATGGTTCACATCTAAAATTCTATACATCCCCTTGACATACCAGCTAGTCGTTAATCAATTATTAAAAAGATAAGAAAAATAAAATAAATAAAATAATGCTTCAATATTATTATCATCTGGTTGCTATAGTCACACATCCGTTCTTGTTATTTATGTCACTGTTTTAGATCTAATGATGGAAGTTTCTTGACTCCAGGTTTATGTATTTCAGACGCTGCATTCACTCAGACACTGTTGCATGTTTGGTCAATAGAGGAAAAATGAGGAAATTAGGGATTAGGGTTTAACAATGTGGCATTTCAGTGGTCAGTGATCACATGACACGAAGCACAAAAGCTTATCAAGTGAAGATAAATTTGGTTAAAACATCAGCAGGTTTCATAAAAACCCTTTAACAAAGAACAAACACCTCAAAGAATTTTTGGGGATTTGATGATGAAAACACATAATAAATTGATTCAGCTACATCTTATTCTTCTGTGGCTTTTTTGTTTTTAGAAGATCTTTTTTATGAACCTGCACATTCCCCGAAACCTCTGAAAACTGCGATTGAATGTCTGGAACAGAAGAGACTTATTTAGCTCTTATTGCACTTTCTCATGATATGTGTAAATACATGAGTGTATGTTTGATTGAGCAATCAAAGAAAATATAGTCAGCAAATTAGCCTGTTTGGTTGGATGCAGTATACAAAAATTAAAACAGCCGACACAAACAACCACAATGTTCCTGTTTTGTCTATTATAGCAGAGCTAGAGTGCTACTCATTAGTGACAAATTAGAAGAAGAACTATAAAAAAAAGTTATCCTGAAAAGAATGATGCCCTAACTAATCAGTCTGATTGTTGTAAACTGCTTCCCTGTTGCTATGAGCATTGTATAACCTACAAAACTGCTGCCACACAAACAAGTAAGACTTTGGATATCAATATCCTCCCTTCATTAACAACATAAATAAGAAAAACAAAAACAATGAAAAGCAAATCTACAGGGACAAACAGAGGAAAAAAAACGCGTGTTCAAATTTCCGACCAACTCAAGAAATACAGTGAAATCTAAACATACAGTTTACACGACATGTACAGCATTACTTTCTCACAAAACGAAAAGGAAAACTAAAAACAAACAAAGATGGGGCTCAATCAGTGTATATGTATATGACCATCCCTCTGGGTGACAGCTGTCTCTACTAATAACACTGGACTCTATGGCTCCCACAGCATAAACACACGTGAACCAGGGAGCTCCGTCCCTCATGTGGAAGAGAAAGTGGATCGAGTTGAACACACAAGGGAGGAAGAAGTGAACGAGGAGAGGAGAGAGGAAGTTGGAAAGAAGAGGAGGATCGCAGTAAATCCACAATGGTGCAGTGTTAATAACAAGTAATACGACTAATTACTGCTACTGCTGCGAAACCGAAGCAACGTGATTACTGTGTCAATATATAATAAGAGAAACTGCTCAGGACGTTCTGTGATGGAAGAGAAGAACACAACAGTCACAATAAACATTTAGCGGTATCACTTGTCTGTTGACTGGTGTTGATTTTCAGATATCTGTCACACATGCAAGAGATGGTTAAGATTGAGGCCCAGCAGCTGCAGAGTGTTTCCAGTGTTTCCTTATGGAAGACAACAGAATCTGAAGACTGACAGCTGAAACCCGGTTTGGTTTAATCATGCAGCATTAACTGTACAGATTCCAAAGGTGCTGATCAATAATTAGCTCAAATCTTTAGGGAACCTCCTCCTGTGTTAACCTGTTGCTTTGTAAAGGTCATCTACTTCAGAAGAGGGCAGACTGTTTCAGCCTTTTTGTTTAGGAGAGGTGAGGGGGAGTCGATGCCAGCAGTGCGGCACCTGTTGAAGTGTGAGCTGCCCTCTTCATACTTGAGGGGGGGTTTCCCATGGCAATGTTCATGAGGGTACTAAGGACAGATCAACACCTCCACCTCCACCCCCACCCGGTCCTATCAGCTCCTCACAGAACATACAGACAGAATCACTGACCTACTTCTAGCCGGCGTGGAGCTGAGAGAGAAGCTTCGACATGTGTTTCCCAGCGAGCCAAACAGAGACGGCTCGTTTCTCTAAAGTTACTGAGTGACTAATTAACAACATCTAGAAATGTCTATGTTCTAGACACAATGATTTAACCTTCAAGGTATTCATTCCTTGTTTAAAAACAAAAATGTTGAATGACAAAAATGGGCAGCTGACAAAACCGATACTGATGTGGAAAGCCTGAATGGGGCTTTACGTACAGCGCACACTATGGCTTCCTTCATTTTAGATTTATTCAACAACAGCGCAAAAACATCCACCTCCCTGTCATTTCCACAGCACTCTTCCTCAGGACTGTGCTGGTGCTCACAATAACACACTAAAGAAAAGTAAATGTAAAGAGTGAAAATCCAACCGTATGCCTTAATCGACTATGGCACAATTTGTGTTTCACGTGACAAAAGCAAATTCATCGCAGGTCTTTAGTGTCTCTCTCTTACTTACACTACTACACTTCCCAGTACTAAACTGCCAAGTTGTCTGCTCCTTAAACTCCACACATCAGTCTCCAGACAGACCAGACAGCAGCATTTTAAGGCTTTTACATTACCGCTTTGTTTCTGTGCTAAGGTTGAGCAATTTTCATGATTTTTGAGCTTTATATTGAGTAAATGAGTCATTACTGAAACCTTTGGTGTGTCCCTGTTTAACCCTCAGTCTTGATTGTGTCTGGGACATAAAGATTGTTATCAAGAATATTTGACGTGAGTGTAACAATGAACTCATCTGTTACTCTTCAGGTGACGCTGCATAATAAAACTGGGCTGAACTCTTGTGTGTGTCTGTGCCTGGGAATAACCCAGGATTACTCATGTTTGTTTGTGTTCTGTCTAAACCAGCGTTTAAAGAATTATTCAGTTTAATTTCCTCTTTTCCTCCTTCCTTATTTCCCCTTCCTCTCCCCTCTTTCCACCTCGATTTGAGAGAGAGAGGGAAAAGTTTGGGCTGAGCAGATGAGCCCATGCTAACTGTCAGAATGATGGTATGCATTGTTTGCTGGTGTGTGTGTATGTGTGGTATTAATAATTACTGCTGCGGATAAAAGTGTTGTGTGTGTGTGTGTGTGTGTGTGTGTGTTTAGTATGTGTCGGTCCTGTAGCTTTGGTGGGCATCGGAGGTGAGCTGGGTGGTTTCTGTGGCTGAGGATGGCTGCATGACGATGGGCTCGCCGCCATCTGAGGAGAAAACACACACACATTAGCAAACACGCAAACCAAGATGAATCAAGCAGAAATAAATATAAAAGAGGACAGTGCTCAGAGTTCCTACAGCTACAGCAGCTAATTAGATCTCAGACTTTCTATGACTTTTTTAATGCCCCTCAGAATAAAATCTACGGCCAATTTTCCAATAACAAAAATCGGAAAAATAAAGGATGCAACAACATCAGCTGCTCAATTTCATCCATGTTTATCAAAACATAAAGGGCTGAAATTTTCACAGAGTAGGTCTCCTAGTTCCTAATTAGAGAATGATATTAGTCACTGTGTTGAGACACCAAAGTATCTCGGCTCTCAATGTAAGCTAATGAGGCATAATCCACGTGAAAATAGACAAAAAACATTACTAAACAGCAGTGTGGTAATCCTTACTTAACTAATTAATAACCTTAATTAATTTATTACCACATGCTCTGGTTTCAGCTCCTAAAATGTGAGGACTTACTGCTTTTACTTTATTTTACATATTTGTTCATTAAACATTTTTGGCTTTGGACTGTTTTTTTTTAGAAAAGAATTTCCAGATTAATCCGTTATGAAAATAATAACGTTAACCCTGCGTAAATCAAATTAAAACACCATCCTATGGTGGAAAAACACATGAACTTTAATGCCTGCTGTGGTTGAACCATGTAGGGTTTCACTTAATAATGATTATGAATACATTTAGCACAGATTCACACATCATCATATTATTATAAAAGAATCAAAACTATGAGCCTGATTGAATTTTGTGTATAATTTATATACATATATGCAGTTTTGTAAATACACAGCAGAGTTTAACAGAGTTTGTTAACAGTCCCTGCCCTCACCTCTCTCGTCAGCGGTCATCTGGGCCTCCAGGTCTTCGGGGGAGACATAGAACTCGGGCTCCTGGTCCATGGGTGGCCGAGGTTTACATTTACCACAGCAACAGTTACAGCAGCAACACAGGCAACAGCAGAAATAACAACCTGTGGCCAGGCAGCAGAAGACGAACAAGGCCTGAGGGATTAAGAGGAGATATAAAAAAGAAAATCAGTGGGTTGAAGGT
Source organism: Lates calcarifer (assembly GCF_001640805.2). Taxonomy (NCBI): domain Eukaryota; kingdom Metazoa; phylum Chordata; class Actinopteri; family Centropomidae; genus Lates; species Lates calcarifer. Next base: position 25,573,181 of record NC_066838.1, on the reverse strand, counting down.
GTTTAACATGGACTGGACAGAGCAGAGGCAGAGGGAGAACACTATCAGTAAATCCTGAATCTGGGATCATGTTGTGTTTATTGTGTTGCTGTGTGTAATGGTGAGACAGATGGTGGGACAATAAAGTCTCTATTCTGTCACTCCTACCTTTGCCCACCAGCTGGACAGAACAAAGTAGGTGTTGACGTTCTCCTCTCCGAACTGTTCTGCGACATAGAGCCCCAGCGAGCCGTATTTATCGTAGATGTTCTTCTTGGTGGCGTCGACCAATATGGAGTGAGCGTTGTTGATTTCCTTAAACTTTTCTGCCGCCTCCGGGTTGTCTGGGTTCTTGTCTGGGTGAAACTTCAGGGCCAGTTTCCTGTAAGAAGAAAGAAGGAATCAGAGACTTGAGACCTGAAGTGATGGTGGACCCTTATGACTACACAGAAAGTATGAATTTACATCAACAGCTGAACATGAAAATATTTATTTTGGAGAAGAAAAGTGGAAATTTGAAGCACAATAAACCAAACAATCATTCCTAAATGTGCACATTAAAACCACGACAGTAACTATAAAATCTTTTATTAACTTGAACATTCATTCTTCATTCATGCTTGTTATGAGGTGTTTGCGTACGTCTCGATGGTTTAATGAACTGCCAAAGAAAATGTTCCACTTTTTGAAGTCTGTTTGGCACTAAAACAGAGGCTCAAACTTTTTCTGGCGTACACCTCTTGATGAAAAAACTTCCCACAATTTTTATCAATCATTAAAAATTATGAGAAACAACTAGTAATAAAAGATCCAAGCTGACAGCATCAGAAAACATAAATCATATTAATTCAACCCTGTTTCACCCATATTTTTTGTGTGAAACTAGGTTATCCACAGTCATCCATGTCTACAGTGGCTCTTTGTCTCTCGGGGCACACCACAGTATGAAAACTACTCGCCTTAAAAGTTTTTGACTAAACAGATTCAGAAACATGGAACAGGGAAAATGAAATACACATTGTTCATCTTTAAAACTCTGATCTTAAATGCTGTATTACAGAGTTTAACCAGTCACTATGAAGGTGGAGAAAATATTAAGAGACATAAGAGACACTACACTAATTATTAAAACATCAACCTGCAGCTCCTTAAATTAACTTCATTCAGGATCCTTTTGACCCATTTAAAGAGTTGGTCAAAGGCCTCTGACGCCCTCTAGTGGTGCACAACATAACACATCCATAATAAAGGTGGAGTCCCTCTCTACGCTGCAGTGGATCCTTGTAAAATATTATATTATATACCTGTAACATTTCTTGATGTCCTCTGTCGTGGCGTTCTTCTCGACCCCCAACACAGCATACAGCGATTCTCCTGATGTGGAGAGAGTCCTCTGTCTCTGCTGCTCCATGGCCTCTCTCTCTCTCGCTCTCTCTCTCTCTCTCTCTCTCTCTCTCACTCACTCCCTCGTTCACTCAGCCTCTCACCTGTCAGGTAGAGAGAGAAACAAGAGAAGAGGACAAAGGAGCTGATGAGCTGGAGATTCAAATCAAAACAAGCTGTTTTGTCTTTTTTCTTTTTTTTTGAACGACCAAAGAACAAGACAATTACAATTAGGGCTGCAACTACAGTTACTGAGTAATCTGCTGATAATTTCCTTGATTAACTTATTGTTTTGTCAATAAGCAGCAAATCTTCTCTTTAGAAAAGCTGTAAACTGCATTTACAAATGATTCAAATATCAATTGATGAAATTTTCTCTGGCTCCAGAACCAATTTATCAACTAATCATTTCAGTTCTGAATCCAATTATTCCACAAAAACCTCGAGCGACCTTTTTGCTGTGTGATGGACAAAATCCATCTATGTTGTTTCCCATCCTGTCTCCAAACGCCACATCAAGCTTTCAGGTACAGGATGCCCATTAAACCTCCCTGCTGCTGATACTAAACTGTAAAACACAAACAGCTTTGTGAATAGCTCTCCTGTGAATGCAGAAACATGGCTTTAGCATTAAAGGGAAATACCTTGAGAGCACATTTTATACTTCACGGCCAGATGGTGACACTGACTTTGCTAACGTGGTGTTGAGGGATTTAATGGGTGAGCAGGAGAGAAAGGAATAAGGGAGTTAAACCAGGGTAACCTGAGTTCACGTCACACAGCCAGCCTGGCAGGTGTATGAGCCAGAGAGGTTTACAATCTGTGTCCTGAATGAACCTCACGTTTCCAGTAAATCAACCATCCAGAAGCTGCAGCAAACAAACCCATAAGTAACAGAATGAGACGTGGTGGCTCCTGCCAGAGACACAGAGGGAAAGGAGGCCTTGATGTATTGTTGTAAGTGTGAGCAGGAAGTAGGTAAAAGCAGGTAAAGGTATGTTAGCTGACAACAAGACCAACGAGTCACTTGCACTGAAATATTTAACCCTGTGCATTTTCACTGCAATTTCACATAGAGAATCAGACATTAGCAAACAGTCAACAACAACTGGTCTATTAACTGATTAGTCAAACGAGACGCAAATGAATCTGCAACTATTTTGATAAGTGAATGATCATTGTGGTCTTTTTTTTAAAGCAAAAATGTCATACTTGTGGTTTATAGCTTCTCATATACGAGGATTTGATGCTTTACTATGACACAAGACCATGACTGAATACTTCTTACTTCTTACATTGAATAATCATTAGTTGCAGGTATAGAATACAGTACTGTTGATGATAAACTTTTACTAATGCTTTTGAAAAGCAATGTCAGTCGCTTCCAGAAAATTCCCAGGAAACACAAGACTCCACAACACACACACAAAGTAGAGTATAAACCTTAACACCATGAATATCAGCTCACACAGCACCCCAATTCATATATATCATGGACGAAAACATGTAAATGAAATGATGACATTCTTTCTTTATCAACAGAATTAATTAAGGAAGTGGTGAGTATCACCATGGCAACAAGGTCACGCTGCATGACAGTTGCTATTCAGCTGCCTTCACTACTTCTCCGCTGTGTAACACAGTTTTTGTCGAGTGTGCGAGCAGTAATTGGCTCAGTCTTGTCTCAAAGTTCAGTGTAGTCAGTAACTTATTACCTTAACTGGAGACAGACTGTATACTACTGTCATGTAGTGCCCTGGTTTGGCAGTTTTGTTTTTAACTGTTGACAGGGGAGTGGAAAACAGACACAATTTGATCATTTTAGAAGTTTAGGTTATATTATGAAAAAGAAAAATATCTGGCAAAAGCCTTATAAGGTACTTCCAGACAGAAAAACAATGCTAACTCCACCTGTTTATGCACAGCAGACATCATGTAAGCTAATTCGACCAGACCACAATACACTAACAAACTAACACACCCCTCGACAACAATAATAAACAAACCTCAAGCAGGAAGTAAGCTGATTATCATCCATGTGAGTGTTTGCAGAACGGGTGGACAGAAAGATAAACTTGGGCACTAAACATATTTATTTGTAGATTTAAGGAATAGATTCAAGGATCCTGAAGGAAATCCACTTCCTGACCTTTGAACTGAGCGGTAACTGAGGCCTAACCCACGCTGATATAACCCAATCAGACAGCAGGTGTATGGGGGTTAGCAGGCTTAGAGACCACACTAAGCCAATTCAGCTTCACAGACACTAAACCAGACTGCCAGACTTAAATTAACAACAGCAAAATAAGCTGCACACCGTCTTCACGCTTAGATCTACACCTCATTATCACACCATGATTCATGTGCTGCGTGTTGTAGCAAGAATACAGATCCTATCACACGGGCTCATGAGCGAGCTTTACATTTCTGATATAATATGTGGTCTAATACAAATTATTGAAGAAGTACTCAGATCCTTTACATTAGTAAAAGTTCTACACAACAACACCCAGTTGAGCAGCGGTATTCCAGGAACTCCTGTGCTCTACAAGGTAAAATTACTCTTTCTGTCAATGGAGTCTGGTGGCAACATATAGCGATAATTCTCGTTGTTCAATCTTTCACCGATTATACATTTTTTTTGTCTCCAAACATACATGAATATGAGGCTCAGGTTAAAAAGTAGCCTCTAAACATGCTTCAATATGATCTTTCCAGACAAAGTACTGTTTGTTTTGACATGTTTGTCTTTACTGTCACTTGTCAATTCCGGCCAGTGATACTGGGCTCTACCACTCACACTACAAAGATGTTTTCCTGAGTGTGTGGGTGTTGAACTGAGGCAGGGACAGGGTGGAGGTTAACTTTAGCAGACTGGGGCTCGTTACCTAAACATACAGGAATAGTCATGAACACACAAAGGATGGGAAAAAGGCACAGTGTGGAATATGTCCTGTTCAGTGGAATATAAAGATGACAAAAAAAAAATCTCTTAAATTTTTAAAAAGTGTTTATTTTGTTGTCTGCCATTAGTCTCTCTAAAGCCCTGCATGGCACCAGATGGCCGCTATTGCCATGGCAACCCTACAATGCGTACACCGACACGCCTGACAACACATCGATTTAACGCCTCCCTAAATCCCGCCCACTACTGTGCCTCGGATTAACCAGTCACAACCCAGATAAACCTCCCACCTGACTGGGATTAACCAATGAGGGCGATTCATCCATGCACCAGGGATTATCAACATACTCACAGAGGGTACTAGTCTGTGTGTGTGTGTGTGTGTGTGTGTGTGGTGAATAATCACAATGAACTACCACAGAGTTTGAACCAAAGACACTTTCTACCTGATCTGAGCAGCCAATGAGATTTTGTCTTGTTGAACGAGCTGTAAATTTAATTCACAGGAATAAACAGGCCGGAAAGAATTAACACATGCTTTAATGAGGATGACACCATATGGTCAGTGTCTTAGAGTGTGAGTGTGAGACTAAATATGTGCTTCCACACCTGAGTTTTACATTTATTTATTCATTTACAATATTATCCATTGAAGGCTTTAAAAGCTCTGAGTTTTGCTTGAAAAATTACTTTAGCAATCAATTAATTATCAGAAGTTGATGACTAATCAATGAATCAACTATTTGTTGCAGCTTTGAACCACAACACAGTAAATTTTCCAGAAAATCTATTCAGCAACGGCTAAATAGATAAAATAAGCAGAACGTCTGTTTCTGGCTAATCCAACAAATTCAACACCTGACAAATCAAGGTAGTTCAACACACTGAAATCATAAATATTCACTATTTGTACAAGCTCCCTGCTTATTGATTTGTGTACATATTTACTTTCTCTCTCACACTTGCAGTGAAGTACATCTTAATTGTAAAGTGCAGTGCTAATAAAGCTGTGCTAACTGTCAGCAGATCACACCTCATCCTAAAAAACAAATCACAGCCTCTACTCCAATCAGAGCTCCTGAACCGGCCCAGCAACACTCAAAACTCAAAAGGAAGAAAGTGCAACGCCCTTAGAAGAAACAACAGAACAAAAACCTGCGACAATTCAGAATCCTCAACTCCTAACTGAAAACCAGAGATATTCTTCAGGGATCTCCTCTATGGAAAACTTTCTCATAGTACCCAACCATACTGCAGCGTGTCTCTAACTTCAGCTCAGAGTGACATGATTTACTACTTGAGTTCAAAACCAAGGGAGGAAGAACAGTATATGAGCATCAGCCCAGAGATCACTTTGTTCTCCTCAGCTTTCCAAAGTTGTGTAACCGTGTCCTGCGAGATGTTAATATTGTCTCCATAACAAACAGAACATAATCAAACAGCCTGTGAGAGTCTGTGGAGCTGCCAGAGATGGTGCTGTCTGTATGCTCGCTGTGATTCGGTGTCTGCTTGATTAATCACATCAGAGGCAAAACGGTATAAATGACAAAGTGTGTGTGTTTATAGTTCCTATAGCTTTGCAGCCATTTAGTAAACTATATGCACATGAATCATTTCACAACTTAAAACGAGGGAAGAATATAAAGCTGGAAAAAAACAATAGAAACGTGTACTTGCTTAACATGATGCAACAAATCATGACGTTTTTAACCAGCTGCAGGCTTTGTGTATGGGATGAAGTGAGCACGGCTGTTTGAAGATTTTAAGAAGCTCAGCCAATGATCCTGAAAAAACTACACAAAGTTGTGGACACACCCTTTTAAATGAAGAACAATATCCAGTTCTTTGCTGGAAAAACAAACCAAAACACAGGGAATTTAAGTAAATAACATCAGAAGTCTGTCGGGTCTCTGTATCTGTAGATGTTCAGATAATGCTCACAGGAAGTGACTAATCAAGACTTTAAAGACTTACAATACAAAAGAGTTTCTAAAAAATTAACACTGATAACTGGGAACTGCCCAGTGCAACCCGTCTGCTACAGTAAAGTCTCAGTTGTCAGCACCAGAAATCAAAAGTTTTCATAGCTGATCCGAAACAGCTTCACTCGTAATCTGACGAGCATTTCTGAAGAAGTACACTGGTCCCTTAAGACACAGAGCAGCTTTACAGTTTTACTGAGATTACTGAGGGAGATGGATGTGCGACTGACTCTTTTCCCTTTACTGGGATTCAAATCAGCAGTTCTCCCCTCATAAATAAATCTCACCAGAAAAAAATGTTGGGGGAATATGATAGTCGTTTGTGTGAGGTTTGAGTCACAATTGATGTTTTCATGTGTGCAACTTCTTTTAGGCTGTTATTTTACTCCTATGCTGTGTGTGTTTGAGAGGGAGACTGAGAAAATAGGCCAGAATTTGTGTTGTCAGCTTGCATTAAAAGGAGCTGTCACTCCACACACACACCAGCAGCTACACAACAGTGAACTGCAACCCATTTATTTTATAAAAAGGAAGAGGAAAGCGAAAAATCTTTTGGTAGCGATGGTCCAGCTCCATCTGAATAAACTGTTGTTTGTATGACAGTTTGCAAGTCATTTCCTGTGGGCAAGGACGTGCCACTAACAACTTGAGTTAGTGACTAACTCAAAATACAGAACATTTCAGAGTCATGATGAAAAACCAAGAGGGTTTGATAACAGCGTGGTAATCTGTGGTCACGTCATGAGTGCTAAAACATCAAAACACAGATGACTGGACTCAGAAATGTTATGAGTTGCGGTGCCCATTAAAAAGCATCACTGTTGCTCCAGTGAAACCTGGGGTCCACACTACTACTACAAAGTTTTCGAGCCCCTTAAACAGAGATTTTGCTGCTGACGCCATTTTAGTCTCTGTGGTTGTGTTTTAGTCTAGATGATCAGAAACAGAGATGATACAGACACCAACATTTACTTCCTCACTGGGTCTCATCAGTCACAACAAGAAATGTGCATTTAAACACTTAATAATAACAAATACTCAGCTCTGCAATGATTGAATTTCACAAATACTTTATCAACGTAATGACCACTGTGTGTATTACAACCAAAAGTAAACAAGTGATCCTGATGGGATAAGTGTGTGTGGTTCTTTACTTTCAGTCTGGTATTGAACCTCTGTTTATCCAAGGAAGGTTCACTAAATGGCAAAGCTCTTTCCCGGCAACACCCAGATACACTCAGTCACACTGCCCACTACAAGCCCAACTTGTATTTTTATAGACAATAACAAGGAACCAAGACAAATAAAACACACATGCTGTACCACAACAGCATGCAGCTATTGTAGAAGAGATGAAGCTTTTCCTGCTTTTGTTGACTTCAACATCAGCCTTCCTGAATGCATACTGTCCACAGAGTCCACTACAGTGCGGGTGAGCCATGGCAGCTCCTGCTCACTCCTATATGTACATATTAATTGTTGCAGACAGGGTGCACACAGGGGACAGGGGACATGCAGAGTCTTTAATTAACTCAATTCCACTTTTAGCAGAGGCAGAATATTAGCTTGGTTTTCTTTCTGTGTAGCTTCCTTGTGTAGTCAGAGTGCAAAAGACAGTTTCAGGCACCCTCAGGCAGTTATTTCAGGACAACAAGACATCTTATCTAAACGAATGGGGACACAGCCACAACTGCACTTTCAATGGTGACCGGCACATAAAAACTGCATGAATCACAAGTTAAGTCTGATTAAAACAATTTTAAAAGTTTGGCTCAACTGTGCAACAACACAATTGGCTTGATGTGTCCTGGTTTGGCAGACGACTGGTTAATTCAGGGGAAGGGGCATGACATGTGTCATACATCCACCATCTTTTGCGTTACAGACTAGATTCTCCAAGTGGTTTGTCTGCTCCCTGACACCATCTTTGGTTTCTCTCTCTGAGGAGGTTGTTATGAAAAGGAAGAAAAATTAAGTCCTAAAAAAAACAAAACAAACAAAAGAAACCACGATTGCAAGGTGTACAACCAATAGCTTCTGTAAATAGGTGAATTTTCCCTTTAAGTCTCCAATCAAGCAAACGTCACATCTTCAGACTGCTGAGACAATAAAACATCAGTTTCCAGCTTAAAAATAAATACGACTCTGCTCTCATTTATTCTGAAATGTTCTGTTTCCCTCATTGCTGCTCAGTGGGGAAGACATGGATCATTAGTCAGTATTATTGACTATACAAGCCACCAGCTGTTGTCTGCACACACACACACACACACACACACACACAGTGCCAGCCGCATGTTGTACTGTGCCAAAATGAAATACAGAAAGTGCAAATGGAATGTAAATTATGCAGGGAGGATATTAAACTCCTCAACCTCTCCATGTCTTTTGCTGACGGCTGCACGCAAAAATCTTAATACTTTACAGTGAAAACAGGGAACATAAATAATGAACGACAAATGTTGGACTGGGTACACAGTCACAACCAGGGGTGCAGTAACTCTGTGCTCCTTGTCGTCTGCAGACTCTCAGCACCAACCTGTGAATCAGACATTACTGAATATAAACACAAGAAAACCAGCGTTCATATCCAAGCTGTGGACACTACATGTACACACGTCCCCAGCTGTGTCCTGCTTTTAACGCAATGAACATCTGGCCTGCTGCACAAAACACACGCTCCTTCATTTTGTCGTCACAGAGAGGTATTAACACCAGCCATGAGCCACATGTTTAGGCTGTTACTGTTTTGTTTCCTGTAGCAGCTCCTCTGGCAGGTAACCAACAGACCATTTTATCCTAGAGATGTGTTTGGTTAAAGAAGAGACTGGCAGACGACCAACAGCAGCTCATACTGCAAGTGGGCAGACGTTTAATCATTAGCTACAGGTTTTCGTCGACTCCACATCTTAATCCTCCACATCTTAATCCGTGAAACGCGGTTGGTAAATTCACAATATCCCAGTGTAGACGATAGATTTCTGCTTTCACCTTCTTTCTGTAAAGTTCACCTTTTTCTTCTACTGTGTTTGCATCCTCTCTGCTCCTGTCATCAGTTTCTGTTCTTTACCGTGTTAAAATGAGGATGTATCAAGTTTCACATGTTGAAAGTTTTTACACAGTGATGTCTGTGCAGGGTTAAGTGTTAGCTCCCCCGCTGATTTAACACCATGAAGCAAATTAAAGCTGCAAAGGAAGATATTTTAATTATTTAAAGGTATAATATGCATAATACTTTTCTGCATTAAAATGTCTAAAAATGACTAATCACAGTCAGTCCTCCTCTTATTGCCTTTTCTCTGCCTTCCCTTTTCAACCCTCTTCTCCACTTCACTTCTCCTCCATCACTCTTGCCAACATCACCCCTCCCTCCCTCTCACTCTCTCTCTGCCCTACACCATCATCACTTCCTCATTAACATGTCACACCATCTCTTCCCAACATCCTCTCCTCCTCTTGTCACATTTTACCCCTCTTCATCACCTTCCATTTCCCTCTCTTTTGTCTTTCCCCCTCCATTTCCAAACACCATCTTCTCCTCGAGTGCAGTTTCTGCTTCGCTTGCCAGTTTCCTTTTCATTTTCACCTCAATCAGTTGCATCAGTATTACATGGGGTGCAATTATTATTGAATTACACAACATTTTATAAATGCCGCTCTTTTAATTAACTTTGGCCCATAATGCATGGAAAATAGACACTGCTCATTTTAAAGAAAAACAGAGGTTCAGTTTCTTCTATTATACAGTATTATCAAGGAAATGCTAACAGTAGGTACAGCCTTTTACACACTCACATCCTCTCCAGCTCCTCTCTCACTGCTCAGATATTAATCTCTAAGTGGTCTTCTGGGAATCTGACCTCAGCTTGTGTCTGCTGTTAGGAATATGGCTTTTGTTAAGGAGCAAAAATGTTTTAACACCAGAACGAGTCTTTAATTTACCTCATATTAGCTGTTTAATCAAAGCAATTAATATTAATATGAGAGAGCTGGAAACAGAGTGAGAGGAAGACGGAGATGAAAGACTTACAACTGCTCAGCTGACAAATAAATGAGTAAAACTGATCATTTCTGTTGACAATTAACAGAAAAATGTCCTTTTTCAGCTTCTAAAAAAAATGCTGATTTTCTCACTTTTCATTGTTTCAGATCATTCTAACTCAAATAAGCTGCTCTTTGTTTGACTTAATAAGGAACTGTAATAAAAAGATGAACAATCAGACATGAAAGTAAAAGTCACCCTACAGGTATGAGAGAGAGAGAGCAGAAACACTGGTAAACAGACAGACAGAAAGAGAGAGAAAAGTGCATATTATATTCAACTACAGCTTGCTCAATGTCCTGAGGTTAGAATAATAAAATGCAAATGAGGGTTCACACAGAAAAACAAACAAAGAAACAAACAGAAGTTAGCCAGTGATTATTGATTGTGGGCGTGTGCAACTCCACATTCATTCATTGAGATCAGGTTACACACACACACACACAGAGCTCTGGTCATTCCTGCTTGACAATCAATAGATGGTAAAGTGACCTCATGATGCTGACACAGTAAACACAGCTGTCACACACATGCATGCGGAACAGGAAACTAACCACTGGTGCATGTTACTGAGAACATTTAGTTTAGATCCTTTGGCCAGGTGGGAACAGCAGCTCGGAGGTAGGAATCTCCTCGCCGGGTCTTTCACTGCCTGCACATTTCTTTAATCATCATGAAAATCGACTTGCAGCAGCAGCTACCACTGCTTCTGTGTTGACTGAGATGAAGTCAACAAGACGGATATCTGACTTGCTATGCTAGGAATCTCCACCCTATTCCAGTAAACCTGTGGTGTGGGTTGGTAGGACTGAAATCATCTCTCATGTTGATGGGGAATGTCACCCAGGACAAACACAGAAGTACTTTCAGGCACCTGCTGCTTTGTTATTACCTGATAAAGCTTATTGGTTCAGTAGCAAAACATCTTCAAAGCAAAACTACAATGGATGAATAGAAAAGCCACCACAGCCATGGGAGAGAAAATAATTTTAATTTTGAATCGCTATGCATGAAATTTGTGTTGTTGCTGTTAGCTAAATATGTGGTTGAACTAGTTTTTATGTTAACTTCCTGTGGCACACAGTGCATAGAGTCTCTCCAAAATACTCTACAAAAGTTTATATTTTTCATACTCAAAGTAAATTCTGGACCGGGAAAAAACAAACAAACAAAACACACAGAAGGAAGAGTTTCACAAAGGAACGAACTGACTTCTGGTGGACATCCGTACACAGAGCAATGTGGAAATGAGGAGTTATCATGTCATGTGATAGTCAGCAGTTTTTCATGCTTGGACAGCTGAGCATAATAAAATAAATATGAGTGGCTACATTGCCAACTTCTTCAAATAATGCAGAAATTAAGTCAAGCTGAGCACAAAGCGCTGACAAGGTTACCTACATACAAATCAGACACACACAATCTCAGCGACCTGCTTTGCCATCAGTCTCTAGGTCTTGGCACAGGGATGCTGCGAAGCAAAAAAGGCCAATCCAATTCATTAGCTAATGTCCCATCAGCTGTCAGCATTCATGCATCAACTTTCTCAATGGACGCACACATGCTAACAGTGCAGGAGAAAACATTACAATAATGACCTGGACTCTAAGCTTACGTACACTGACTGGGCAAACCTATATGGAGGTAATAAGTGGGAGTGCACTGTCACAGTATTTACTCATAATGAATTTGTAAAGTTGTAATCTGCAGTGGTTTGGTAGTTTGGTATGTTTTAGTGCAGGAACAATTCAACTGATCATCTAAGCCTCATATCAAGCACAAAAGGTTGGGATTTATTGTTCTTCTCTATTGTTACTTTAATATTTTTGTGTGTTCCGTGTCAATCCCTCAATGCTCAATACCAGGAGTGCTGCTGTACCAGTCAGCTCAGGTGTTACCGTGAAGGCACACAAAAACAGTGCTGTTTATTTTAATCTTGATAAAACAGAGTCCCTGGATAAATTATGTCTTAACATAATTAACAGGTTGGCTGTGAAACTTTCACATCACAGCTTCTCATCATACTGTTCATTAGCAGGGACTGTACTTCATAGAAAACACAGTGTTACAGCGCATCCATGATCCACCAGAACAAATCTGTGTAAAGAAAACAGGGAAAACATGGTGGGGTGCGATGGAGATGGGATGACAGAGGGGAGATAGCTGGGTCAGGGAGATGAAGGTGGAGTGACAGATAAAAAGGAAGAACTGGGTCAGGGTGGGAAAGAGAGACAGAAAGTGTGAAGCTGTAGGAGGGGACGGTGAAGGTGAATATTTGACAGCCCCATGTGACTGGCGATCACAGGACTATTGCACCATCCTGTCTACAGGACACACTCATGACAAGACTCATGACCTGGAGTCTATCAGCAGCCATTATCTCTCATTCATAAACTCGAAGGGACTGAATTATGGCATCTTAACAATGTCATGACTCAGTTCTGGGACATCAAAGGACATCAAAATTCTAAAAAAAGAATTTTGGAATTTGGAATCTAAAACTGTTCTGCCTTTGATCTCCATTTGATATCCTTTTTATGATATATCTATACCAGGATTTGAAACTCATCTATTATTGTATAATTACCTTCGAAAAGAAGTGAATATACTACGTTTGGAAAATATTCAGAAACATTTTTCTATAAAGATGTCCTCCACAACGTCAACATCAACGTCATCCTCAAATGATACAGAGGAGGAAGTGCCTATACCACTTCAGAAGTATGACATACTTCATAGCAGCACCACTTGCTACTTATTGTTAGAATTCAATGGAGAGGGATGCTTTGGTAAAGTTGCAAAATGTTTTAATTTACCAACAGAAGAAATGGTGGCAGTAAAAATCCACAAAGACGATGGAGAGATTATTCAACAGGAAGTGGAAATGTTAAAAATGGTCAGAGGTCTTGACACTGACAAAAAGTGTGACAAAATTATGAAATTCATTGACAACTTCATGTTTCACAGACTCCCTGGCATTTGAAATGCTGGACAGGAGTCTCTGGGACTACATGAAGGAAAGAAAAATGGTGTCACTGAATGTTATCAAATTCGTCCCATTACCCAGCAGCTGCTTGTCGTCTTTGACGCCCTCAAGGATTTGGGCATAATGCATGCTGATCTAAAACCTGATAATATAATGCTCATAAACCACAATGATCAGCCTTTTAAAATTACGCTGAATTTGATGTGGCCCTTCCAGTGAGCCAAGCAGAAGTGGGAATGGTTATGAAGCCTTGTTCATACAGGTCTCCAGAGGTATACTTAGGCCTGCCCCTATCTGAAGCAGACATGTGGGGAGTGCGCTGCACCACCTCTTCCCTGGAAAGTGTGACTACCATTGGGTGAAGGCCACACTGGACATGTTCAGCTGAGGAACACCAGCTGACTGCTGGATAAAACACCTGGAGGTATTTCACCCAGGAGAAGGATGCTGTGGTGTGGTGGGTGGAGACTGAAGAAAACACGGGTGGAGTACAAGATGGTAACTGGTGTCAGGCCAAAAGTTTCGGAAACATTCCTTGATTTGAGACCCTGTGGAGTATGAGGATCAGATGGCATCTAGTATCAAGGATCAGTCCCAGGCCCTTAAAAATACATTTGTCACAATGGTTCACTTGGGAAATAAAACTAGCTCCTATGTGGAAACTGCTGTTAAATTCATGACTATTTACCCCCCTGAAAATTTGGATGGATCCAATGACTCATTCGATCCACATCTCAAAGATGATATTGTGTCAAACACCAGTGAAGACTATGACTATGACGCAGACATATCCTTCTCCAGCTTCGGTGAAGATGACACAGCGAAGACTTATCTCTCCCAAGCTTCGGTGGTGAAGATGATATAGAGTCGGCCACAGCCGAAGACTATAATACAGACTCATCCACTGACTGTCACAAAGCACAGTCAGTCTAAATTACAGTGTCAAAGTTTCAGCCCTCACTGACTCATAAAGCAGCCATCGCCCATTTCAGCGAGGGTTCACTCCCTGAGATTTCCAGCGAGTGGCGTTCACACATGGACATGTGCAATTAAAATGCACTTTCCACAACAACTAACGAAAACTCATTCAAGATGCTCTTACTCTTTGCTCTACCTGTTCCTCTCTCTCTCTCAGCCCCCCACCCCCACCTCCCTTGCCCAGGGCTTTTTTCTTCGAAATGCTTCGAAACTGCCCGGTATTGAACGATGTCGTGTTTTTCTGTGCCAAGTTTCGATACCAAGGAGTTAATCATGTGATCAAGATCTGATAACGCTGCTGGTGATTGGCTGTAATGCTACACTTACGTGGTTACACCCACAGACGTGGTTCACGTGAATCTGTGTTGTGAACTGCAGTGTGTGTGTCGCAGCAGTTAAAAAAATGCGACCGAGGTCAAAAGTGTGTCTCCATTTTAGCAAGACTGATGCCAATAGTGCATGAAGTTAGTTTGATGAAGCATTTAAACGTGCATGGAATCAATTTATGAGCAGAAAGTTTCTCCGTGTTCAACTGCACGAAGATTTAAAGGTCCTTAATATGCAGCAGTGAGCATTAGACACTGACTTGTCACTTGTTCTTTTGAACTGAAAATGATTTGTTGTATATTTTTTTATGTTAGAAAGCTTTGAGTGGAAAAATGGCAAAGCTGAAAAATAAAACTCAAGATTTGTACCATAATATGTAATGTAATTTTGTGTGTTAGAGTTGATTTAATAAAATTGGTATAGAAAAAGTATCGCTCAAAAACCAGTATCGAAGTCAAGGTATCCGTATCAGTATCAGTATGGAAAATTTTCGAATGATACCCAGCCCTAGAGTTCGTATGTTCTCCCTGTGTCTGTGTGGATTCCCTCCAGGTCTTCCAGCTTCCTCCCACATGCACATTAGGTTAATATAATAACTCGAAATTGCTCGCCTTGTTGAACTTAAATAATAAAAAGTGAAATACACTGAATTATTTGAGTATATTCGAATAGACATATAGTATATTCAAAATGTGGAAAATAGCCAAATTTTTCGTGTCAAACATTTTATTTCTGCATTGAGAAATAAAAATTTGAATAAAAAAGAAGAAATACATCATAACAACATGAACACATCCTTAATACCGTATATTTATTTAAACTAACGGATAAAATATGTAAGATGTAGAATCCTACGTTTTACCGTTTTTTAATCAAGTTGAAATATGTGTGCCCACCTTGAGCAAATGCTTGATCAAAAATCTAATCTTTATCTAAAAAATAAATAAATAATAATAATGAAAAAAGATTCACATGTAAATGTCACAACAAGTTGTCCATTATCAAAACTTTTGCTTGCTTATTCTCTGTTGATTTACAAGTTTTTTAACTGATTCGCTCCAGTTCAGAGCCGCTGAGCTGCTCAGGTCTTGCAGCCATACACAACTGTTTTGATCCTAATGTCAGAGACTGAATCCGAACCCTGTCAGCCTGCTATGTGAGGATACAAATATCAATACTAAATACCAGTGAGCCAAAGTAGGAATCCCAGCTGGCTGGATAATTTTAGGTTTTCAAGGGTTGCAGCACAGACACTGTGACAGGAAACTGTTACACTGCACCACAGTTAAATGAAGCAACAGAAATTTAGACTAGGCACAAGAAATTAGGTAAAATGTTCTTTGAGTTCAAGCTTCTAAAAAAATGGGGTTTTGCTTCTTATTTCTGTTTTATGTCAATGCAAATTAAATACTGGACAGAAAAAGACACCAGGAGACGCCACCATGCGCGATTTCACTTTTTTGTAGCATTTTATAGACTAAACCATTTTTCAAGTAATCAAATAAGTAAATAAATTAACAGAAGTAAGTGTTAGTAGCAGCCATAGTTCTTACCAGTGAGCTGAACCACATTTACCTCTCAATGCGGCTGCAACGATAATCTCCCCCCCTGACCTACTACTGGTCTGTTATCTAGGTGTAACCTGATTTGATGTGACTGGCTTTTATATGAGTCACTGATGACCACTCGTACCAGACCTCCTACTAATGACATCAGACACCATCATGCGTTTCACTCAATCCCTACGCAAACCAGCTGACTCAGACAGATAATATGATTTGGTAAAATCTCTCCTGGACATGGACCGTAAAATAAAACTGACTCAGACGTGAACTTTCAGAGGATGCAACTTGCCGGAAAAGGACACTCCTTCAAAGTGATGTAATTCATGCATCATGCATCAACAACCCTGAATTCACTGAATTACAAAATACTTTTCTGTCTGTGTGGCTGGAGATGGGCTATCCCTGATAATGTCATCCTCTAAAAGGGTTTGTATCTAGACAAAGACAGCCATTGTGAGATTGGGTACTGGGTCATTTGAGTACAGGCGCGCCACTATAACTATATATTTCTTTTGAGAGAGTATTACTATATATGTGTTGTTTTATGTAATTAGATATTCCCTTGCACCATATTCCAGGACATCACCAAGTACAGGTACTCCAGTAAACTGTGCAGATGATCAGTGGTTAGTCATACATGCTGTATTCAGTAGTAGAAACAATTGTGTGCAAATAATCTGTGTAAAACTACATATAACACAGTG
Organism: Lates calcarifer; assembly: GCF_001640805.2. Taxonomy (NCBI): domain Eukaryota; kingdom Metazoa; phylum Chordata; class Actinopteri; family Centropomidae; genus Lates; species Lates calcarifer. Next base: position 25,556,330 of record NC_066838.1, on the reverse strand, counting down.
TACATGAATTATGCTTATTTTTACTTTTAAACTGAAAAGATACAGCCATTTACTTAAAGCTGAATCTATCTGTATCTTAACTTGATTTTCCAGTTGCCTGGAAACTGTATCAGGTCTTTACTGATGTTGACTCTACCCTCATGTTTAAGTGCATTTTTATTCTACTTTTAGTTTGAGAGCTAAATTCAGTGATGCGCTCCCAGGGGAAATCATCACAATAATAAATCCACTATTTAGTGATATACTGGGAGTGAGTTTATCAACCAGTACCAATATTATGCAGATACAGAACATTTTAACTACAATATGCAACAATGGACAAAGCAACTTCATATTTGTATAATAAGGGAGAAAAATTTGTTGTATTTTAATCATTCCTGTCCACTGATAAAAAAGGGTTCTGGCTGGTGCTTGTTATGAAACAAGACTTTGATGGTCTGTGCTCAGTCGCTGCTGAGAATGAAAGGGTGATGCTCAGAAAACATATTGATATGACAATCAATCTGATTAAAAAGATCACAACTGCAGTTAATGATAAACCCAAAGTAGCTGACCACAGCCAAAACCGCAACTGTATGATAAAGTTTTCACAATGAAACATTGATAACATCATCTGCCATAAGCATGAGTGCCCTCTCACACAGTCAACCAGTTTCTAATACCACCTGCCACTCCATATACACATCACATGGGTACAGAAAAAGACAGCAGCTCCACTTCAGCTATTTCAGATTCGCTGGTAAGCAAACCAATAATAGAAACTACCCCATTAAGAACAATACAGTGGAAATTATTTAGACCACGTAGCAAAATAAATACCCTTCCTATTTTGTTTACAAGCTATTGATCAACTTACAAGGGAAGTTGCACCTGTCTCATCAACATTTCCAAAGATCAAAAATACATTGGCCCCTCACTTGGTTACAGACCGCAAATCCGGATTTATCCTGTGGCGTCTTCCCTCTGTTTTTATTCGTGACCGACTCAATCAGTCACGTTTCTACCCACAAGAATCGATATGACGCCCCGGGACCTGTTCTCACAGATGGTAATGTATGGCTCCGGGTTCGTGACTGGCAACGATGAAACTAGAAAATACCAGTCGGCTCGGGAATCAAACCGTGGTTAAAGCGGATAATCTCCAGGCACCGCATCAAAGGAACACACACAGCATCCATGTTGGTTAGCCCGTCCATAGCCTCGCCTGCACGGAGCGATATGCCTGGTCTGAATAAGCCAGCTAGCACTCAGCTCGCTAACTAATCCAAGGGCAGCCAAGCTGACTAGTGTTAGCATATTGGCTGTCTGTGCGCGTTTCTTACCTTTTTTTAAAACCCGGGGCAGTCTTAGCTCCTCTTCTTCTTTTTAAGTGAGGCGAGTTTTATAACACTCGCATCCCAGTTCAGCTCTGCTTTCCGCCGCTAAACCATTCAAACAGCCAGCAGTGCAGCCACGGAGCTAACGGCTTCACCGGGAGGGAACGAACTGTCAATCCCAGTTTAGCGGTCGCGCGGAAACCCTCCCACTGTCTCTGTGCGCGCTCCCACGGACAGCAGTCGCGCTCACGACATAACAGGAAATCAGTTACGCTACTAGCGAGCGACGTGAAGAAGCAAAAACTTGTGGGCTAACTCCGCTTACAAAACTTCAGGTATGTTACATATTTTTAGAAACAATATTTTCACATACAACTACTCAAAGTCCACTCTCATACAAAGTTGACTGTTATTTCTAAATTTTAAATGACTTAAGATAGATAAGTTGTAAGACTTTGGCCTTGGTCGCTCGTCGGTTTAGCCTAGTCATGGGCTAACGTTAGCATTGACACAGTCAGAAGAACGGCACACGGCTAACAGGCTAACTGCCACTTTTGTTAGCTTTGCTTTGAAAAGTCTTTACTACTCAAACAATCTGCTCCACATTTGTAAAACGTTCTGGATATGACACTAATACTACTGTAACGGCCATTTAATTACCCTAACAGTGTCACTGCGATAACCGATCACTGTGAGAATTAAAAATAAAGTGACAAACCGTTAGCCACTTAACGCTTCTTCAACCCACAGTAGCTAACTCTGAGTTCATGTTTGTTTGTGATTATTATCAGGGTCAAATTTTGTATTTTAAAATGTCCTGAAGCAGACAGAACAACAGGACATAATAAAGAGGAAATGATATTCAAATTAGATTTATTTGATTTTATTGGCCAACTTGAACCAATTAGTTTAAAACTCATATTGTGTAATAACATGTTTATATCATGTATAACTTGTGAAAAAATACAAGTAGGCTGTAAACTGTACGGACTTGTTTACGTGCACATGATGTACTTAATCACCTATTGTATGTATATGGTTTATCTAATTACCTATTTAAATTTGTAGACATTGTTGTACACAACTTTTTTTTTTACCTACTTGTGTGTACGTAATAGTTACATTAATGTTATGCTTTGTATCTTTTGTAGTTTTGTTACTCACATCAATCATAATCCTGCCACAGTGAAATGCATGTACGGTCTTGTAAACCTGACAGCATTTTCTTTTCACCCAGAGTTCAGACTGGTTTACAAAGAGATCTGAAGGATGTCGTCAGGTGCTCTCTTTCCAAGCTTGGTGAGTGGCTCCAGGGGAAGCTCCAGTAAGTACCTGGTGGAGTTTCGTGCTGGTAAAATGACCCTGAAGGGGAATGTGGTGACACCAGACAAACGCAAGGGCATGGTGTACATCCAGCAGTCCGACGACTCCCTGATTCACTTCTGCTGGAAGGACAGGACAACTGGGAATGTCGATGATGTGAGTAACTTAAAACTAATAACTTTTGTTACTTTCACATAACCTTTTCTTTGCAGCCTTATGCAAACCAGGTTATGTTTGAGGAACCTCCTACAGCCCTGTGAGATTTGGAAACTATTATTCCAAACAGTAACAATAAAACAAAACAACAGTATAATTCAGTGGCAACAAATTGTGATTTTTAGATTACAACAAGGCCTTTGTTCTTTGTTGTAGCAAAACAACATTTCAGGATATTGAAGTGCTGACTATGGGCCACAGTGTACCTGGTTTGTTGTAGTTGGTTCCCCATTTCTCTCTTCCTTTGTTTACTGTCATCTCCCTAACAAAGACTATAAATACCAAAAAATACACAAAAGTAATATTTGTCAGTACGTCCCAACAAATCTGGCCATTAATACAGCAATATTTTATAGTCTCATAAATCCCATAATGATAGATTATTTATTATTATTATTATTTATTATTATTATTATACTAAAACCTAATGGTAGTACTAGTATTTAATGGTGCAGGCTTACAGCACACAGCTGTGGTGTTTACATGGATATAATCAGCAGAGACTTGACAGCTGGTCTGTTCACACTGTTGAAATGCAGCGTGACAAAAGTTGTTACTATCTTCAGACATGTTGTACATTCCACAAATACCACAAATAGAATGAGGGCAGCTGCAGCACTCCTGCAGTAAAAAACAAACAAACTGTGACCTTAGTTTCTCATTTTGCTTGTTTCTCTTCATTCTGTATTCACACAAAGAAGCCATTTTTATACAATCAGTGCTGACACATTGATTCCTAATTTAGCTGGCCTTCCACAGAACAAGCAAGGTGACCATGCCTTTATCTCAGAGCTGCAGGGAGGCTGATGCTGCTGTGATTTCCCTTTTGGTAGCTGTTTGATGATGATTGGTTGTGTCAGAGCGACCTCACTGTTGTTCCCGTCTCTCTTGAGTGTCTCACATTGTGCCTTCCCTGTTCCAGGATCTGATCATCTTCCCTGATGACTGTGAATTCAAGAGGGTTAACCAGTGCACCACCGGACGTGTCTACGTGCTGAAGTTTAAAGCTGGCTCCAAGAGACTGTTCTTCTGGATGCAGGTGAGAGTCTGTGTGAACACAGGATGTCTGTGTCTGTTTGTGGGCAGGCAGATGTGCGCTCACTAGAGGGAGACTGAGTGGAAAAATGAAGTAGGAGGCAAAGAGAGTGATGAGTGGAGAAGAAGAGAGATTATTACACAGGCTGTGCATGGCTGTAATCACTGTATTTGTGAGACAGCTTTCTCCTTTATTTGCTCCAGTCCAGGTGGATCTTTTTAGTCAAATAAACAAGGTTGTGTCCTGTAGAGACAAAGACACAACATTTAGAGTTGTTTCATTTGATGTTGTCAAACCTGCCTCGTGCCTCCACAACTCACAGAACTGAGCCTCCTGATTCAGTCTGTAGAGAATTTAGCTCTGATTTCATGGACGTCTTACATTCTCCATTTCCATCAGGAGCCAAAGACGGACAAGGATGAGGAATACTGTCGTAAGGTGAACGAGTACCTGAACAACCCCCCCATTCCTGGAGCACCAGGCAGTGGGGGTGGCAGCGGCCATGAACTCTCTGCCCTCGGAGGAGAGGGAGGTCTGCAAAACCTGCTGGGAAATATGAGCCACAACCAGCTGATGCAGCTGATTGGACCAACAGGACTCGGAGGACTGGGTGAGCAGTGCTAGATTTTTTTTAAAAGACTGAGCAGAGACTTCTGGGTGATGAGAAGTAAAGCTTCCTTTTCCTCACCACACACCACACTTTCAACCACACTGTCAAATATTATTAGAAATATCAAAGTAAATAAGTAGTTTGAAACATGAGATTTGTCTCAATACAAAGCCCAAATAAATGAATAAGAATCAAAGAACAAGTTGATCGTTGTTTTGATTTGTTTGCGTTTGTCCAAAAAGGCCTGGGAGCTCTAGCTGGACCAGGACTTGCCAACTTGCTGGGCAGCGGAGGACCAGCCACAAGCAGCTCCTCATCCAGGTGAGACTGAACACGAGAAGCACATCAGCGCCCTCGTTACAGAATCGTCTCTTTTGTAGCAGATGTAAGGAAACGCACGATCAGATCTGTCTCTCTCCTCCGCCCCAGCTCTCGTAGCCAATCAGCAGCAGCTACTCCTTCATCAGGCGGAGCCCCCAGACTGAGCTCCTCTCAGGCCCCCACCACCCCTGTGACCCCTGCTGCCTCAGCTGTGTCACCTACTGGTGTTGCTCCCTCTACACCAGGTACATGAAGTTTGATTAAGAGTGACTATAATCATATAATTCAGAACAGTGCTTTTGATCCTCGTATAGCAGCTTAAGCATCTTGGAGATCCTGCCTCAGCTCCTCTGTGGATTCAGGCTGTCTCAGTGTCCTCTGTCTCTTCATGTAATCCCAGACTGACTGCATGATGTTGAGATCAGGTCTCTGTGGGAGTCAGACCATCTGTTGCAGGACTCCTTGTTCTTCTTGTCTTGGGCTCGTTGTCTTTCTGCAGAATGACGTGGGATGGAGGGATCAGATTTATCAAGTATTTCATTTTTAATAACCTGCTTACTTGTTGCATTGTATTATCTTAAAACCTCTTGACATCTTTGTTTGCAGCCTCAGCTCAGACTCCTCTGGCCCCGGCCTCAGTTGGAAGTCCTGCCCCCCACCAGCCCATCCAGCTCAGTGACCTTCAGAGCATCCTCGCCACCATGAATGTCCCAGCGGCAGCTGCTCAAGGATCAGCAGGTGAGGAAAAGTCAGGCGAGAGTCAGAGTCAGGGATGATTGAACAGAGGTGGGGGGTAAATCCTGGTGTGGCTTGATTCAGGTTGAGTTAAAGAAGAAGATAAAAGATTTTAACCTGGATTTAAAGGTGGTCAAAGACCGATCAAGCCTAAGACGAAGTCTGCTCAGAGGGTAGGAAGAACAGGAGACAAATACCAATACGGCCTCCTCTCTTCTTCCTCTTCTCAAGTGGATCTAGCGAGTGTTTGCACTCCGGAGATGATGGCTCCCATCCTGACCAATGCTGAGGTCCAGCAGAGGCTCCTGCCCTTCCTTCCCAGTGGAGAGAGTTTACCTCAGAGCGCAGAGGAGATCCAGAACACACTCAACTCACCTCAGTTCCAGCAGGTAGGAAGAAAAGATTAAACAGAAATATGCAGTTAGATACCAGTCGTCTCCATTATGGTGTAATTTAACACGGCACCACAGCTCTTCTTTAATTAGGCTGTTAGTCAGGGTTGAGTAATCCCTAGTGACTGATTCTTTCCTCCCTCAGTCGATGAGTATGTTCAGCAGTGCCTTGGCTTCCGGGCAGCTCGGTCCTCTCATGAGTCAGTTTGGTCTGCCGGCAGAGGCTGTGGACGCCGCCAACAGAGGAGGTGAGAGACAAACACACAAAAATAGTTTTCTTCTACCAGAAACCTTCTATTATTTGTTACTTACTTCTTTATATATTTGTGTCTGGTTGTCAGATGTGGAGGCGTTTGCCAGAGCCATGCAGGGCAGCAAAGGAGACTCCAAAGAGAAGAAAGAGGACGACGAGGACATGAGTCTGGATTAGAGCTCAACCCGCCGAGCCTCACCTGACTCTGTGATTCCTTCCTCTCCTCTACACTTCAGTACTTTTTCTTTACCTCCCTCTCTTCAGTGTTGTCTTGTACTTTTCTACACCAAAGGCAACACTCTGCTCCTACTCAGGATGATCACCATAGAACCAGCAGAGCTGTAAAGAGACAAGTTAGGACAGTTTTTCCACTGTGACCAACATGTAAACTGACCTGTTTATCAGCAGCTGTTTTCTTCAATTGACCATTAGTTTTACTCTGAAAAGAGAGAGGCAGTTTTATAAAAACACAGGGGAATTGTTGTGGGACTAAGCCTTAAGTTTGATTTTGTTTTCTTTCTGTATTTCTGTTCTTACACCAGATTTGCTGATTTACTCTTCATAATAAAAATAATCACTGGCAAAGAACAACTCACCTCGGAGCTCATCTTTTCGGCAGAAGAGAAACAAATGCTGAAGTGTGCAGTTTGTATGAAAAAAAAACTTTATTTAGAAATACATTTACAACACATTGGGGACTGGGAGTGAAGGGGAGGGACAGCTTATTCTTTTCTGTGAGATCTTTTTTTTAAAAAAAAAACGGTTATAATAACATACAAGCTTCACACACGTTTGGTACATGTTTACATTAATGACGGAATAGAGACGGGAAAGGCTGCCTGCGACCTGGACAGGAGCGGACACGAGGGGAGAAGTTTACGACTTAAAGCGTTTACGTCACGACACTTTAAGATGGTTGTGTGATTACAGAGCTGGCTCCCAGAGGGTTTCCAATACTCTGCACTGACAATATAACACTAGAATCAAAACATATGGGTTGAAACATCTTGACCAGTGAACTCTGACTGGTGCCTTGTCTCTTATGTCAGATGCATCAGAAAATTTGGTGCCTCTTAGTCATAACTACAGTTTGAATGTTGACATGAACATTATTCATAAGCTAAACTGATAATTACAGTAACTCTAACTGTGTTTGAAGAGGAGAAAGGAAACTCCTGCTGCAACTTAAAATAGAGTCACATAAGACAGAAATGTCGGTTATTATCCATTAGCTATAGTGCTTATCCTTCGAGGGTCAGGCAGAGTACATCCTGGACAGATCAGCACCCGATCACAGGGCTGACATATAGAGACAAACAACCATTTCCACTGTACATTATACTTGGAGTCACCAGTTAAACTAAGCTTCATGTCTTTGGACTGCAGGAGGAGGCTGGAGTACCTGGAGGAATGTTAAATTTGTCCATCTTTGTGTCACTGACATAAACTCAGATTTCCCCAACAGTTCAGTCCTAGTCCGTGTTGCAGGCAACATTGCCCTTCTGCGCTGCCTGAGGACGTTGCTCATACATTACAGTGTTCACAGTGTACCGACTCAGTAGGTATTATTAACGTTCTCTGCTAGAGATGCACAAATACACAGCTCTGTACATCCTGAACTTCAACATACTGCAGATTCAGGAAAGTCATTTGGAGCCAAAACGCTAAAATTAAAATTATTTATTTTTCATCATTTGTAGAAAAAAGCAAGAAATTTCAAACTGTGTTGCCTTTATTTACAATATACTACACATTTCATAATTGATTTCTGATTTGAACTCTTGTATCAGTGCATCTCTATGTGCAGACAGTTGTCACTGTTGTAGCACCCTGTAGCACAAAAACAAACCAGTAATATTGTGATGACAAACAGGAAAATATAAAATATACATTTTTCTGAAAATAGACAATAAATATTAATATATATTTTAAATTAGCTACAGTAACATGACACCCACCACCAGTAATTGGGGAATGTGAGGGTAAGACTGTGTGTGTTGGGTTTTACATGTGTGGGCAGCCCTGCGTCCCCACAGCTCCGTGCACAGTGAGCGGTCTGGACAACATGGCAGGCCTGTGGTTGATGGTCGCTTGGCGGATGCAGCCGTGGAAGGCGGGCAGGGCGGCAGGTAGAGTAGGAACTGTGACGCCATCTGGTGGACAGAGAGGGGAACAAGGTGTTGCAGAGAAAAAGGAAAAGTAGGTGACTTCAACTGCTTAATCTATAATAATAATAATCTAATATTTGAATTTAGTTGGACAAAACAAAGGATGAGAAGTTGTGATGAGAATTTTTCTTCCATTTTCTAGATTAAATGATTCATTGATTAATTGAAAGATGAATTAACAGTTTAATCAATAGTAAGAATAATTGAAAGTTTCCATCCTAAAGAAAATAAAGTCGGAATTGGAGGAAAAAAGTCAAATCACATGAACAGAGTTGTAATTTTATGGAAAAAAGTCATTGTGAAAATTATGGAAAATCTCAAATTTGGAGGTGTGGGGAAATAAACCATTTGAAGCAGAGGGTTTGGAGCCGTTTGTCAGTCTGTCAGCTTGTGTTAAATGAAGGATGTGGAGGATCTGAAGTTATACCAGAGTAAAGGTTTCACTGAAATACTCAGTGCTTAAATACTCATTCTTTCACATCAGCTCTTCATCATCTCTTCATCTTCATATTGAAACGACTGAGCTTCAAGTAAATATAGACTATATCAGATGTGGTGTTTTGTGGCCTAATGTCTATAAACATTGTCACTTTCTCATCCATCGATAATAATTACTATAATTACACAGGACTTCAATAGAGGGGATTTGGCACTTTGGCAAACACAGGTGTGCGTGTGTACTCACCAGGTACTCCTCCGAGGTAAACGGTCTCCTTGGCCCCTGCAGAGCGGCTCTGTTTGGGGCCGACGCTGTGCTCACTGGCCGCGTCCACATGGAGCTGCAGGACGTTGTTCTTCTTCACCACTGGAGACGCACAAAAGACACAACAGCATCACAACAACAGGCCGGGGCAACAACACAGTGACAGGTTCAGAGGACGTGTTTGTTGACCTAAACTCACCTGTGATTGTGTGCCAGTGGCCGTTACACAGAGGTTCTTCAGGAGTGAAGGAGGTAGAGAATTCACCTTTGCCACTGTTTACTGACACGATCACCTGCACACACACAAACACACACATGCACACAATCATTGTCAGGTTTTGTTGAAGAGATCTCCACAGTAATAATTCTGCTTTCTTTACTTTTATAACCAGATAAAAACCAGCGTCTCTGATTGTTCTCACCTCTCCCTGCCTGAGGACCAAAGTCAAGTGTTGGTCTGGTGATGTCCCAGCATGCAACAGCAGCCCAGAGTCCGAGACAGGTCGAACCTCCAACTGGATCTCAAGATCTCGACCCAGAACCAAGGACTCATCTGCAGAGAGCAGGAGAGGGGCTTCAGTCAGCAGGAATAACATGACAGAAATTAAGAAAACAGAGAGAGAAGGAGATGGTAACCACCTATTGAGACGTGTCCTCCCTGTCCAGAGAAGTACGCTCCGGGCTGGAGAGGGTTTTGGAAGCAGGGCACCGTTCCCTGACTGTGAGTGGGGTTTCCTGCAGGGGCCTCGTTCAGCGTCAGGTCTCTGACACAACCGACAAAACCACCAGAGGCCGGGGCCTAAAGTTTAGAATAACACAGTGTCTCACGCTCAGATACAGTGAAGTGGATGACACCTGGCCGTTGTGTTTGTAACCTGCAGTCTGGATGTTTTACCGTCAGTGAGGGCGGGGCTCCTCCAACATATAACGGCCCGGTGAGACGAGCCCTGTCTCCTCCAGAAATTCTCTTTGACTGAGCGCTGATACCGTCCACTATCAGACTGATCTTCTCTCCCTCACGCTTTATAAACACCTGAAGTGAGAGCGGTGGAGCAGGTTAGAAAATTAAATTGAATCCAGATGTGAAACAGCTGCCTGTGTGTGTGTGTCTCAGAATAAGATGCAGCTTGTTACATTCAAACTAAATATCTCACAGGTTCACACAGATTTTAATCACGCGACCTGGACCTGGTGTGAGCGTCTCACCGTGTGCCACTGATCGTCGTTGTACTTCTTGCGGCTGCGCAGGCTGACCTTCCTCTTCCCTCCGTCCAACAACAGCAGCAGGTGACCGTCTGACAAGCTGAGTGACATGACGGCTCCACCGCGCTGTGCACCACCCGCGTGAAGCACCAAACCATCAGAGGAGTTGATCCTCATCGACATGGAGATGTGAGGCCTGCAGACACAGTGAGGGAGAGAGGAGTGATTACATATTAAAGATTACATGAACATTTCAGAACATCCAAACCATTAAGGCACAGAACAACTCCACAACCAGCTGCTTCAGTCCATTAACTCTGGTTGTAGCTCTGGTTTGGTCTCCACCAACTTCTCAGAAAAATATCTGGCTCTTTGACTGCCAGATGTTCCACTAGTCTTTAACTGTGTCTGTTTACCTGCCCATTAGGTGACAGTTCTCTGAACACTTGTCACTGTAGGTGACTCCTTTCACATTTGACATCAAGTAACAATTCAGAATTCCCTTTAAATTCCCTTAACTTGCCAAGAAGTAGCAAAGATAATAAACAACCCTATGATCCGTTTGTTGAAAACACAAACGCACCTTATTACAAGTGCTAAATTTCTGGAGTTTTTGATTTGTTCTTTTTTATGTATGTGTCTGAATAATTTCCATTAAAGATTGGTCATGTAAACAGGAGGAAACGCTCACATTGGACCGAGGGAGCTGGGCAGGGAGTCGTATCTCTGGTAGCTGTGTGTGGAGCCGCTGAAGTGCGTCGCTCCGGCCTCTTGGTCTGACACCTCTCCCTGACAGGACTCCCTGGTGTTACGACTGCGAGACCCCGACGGCTTCTTGTGCTTCCCCTGAAAGAAAGAGAGTGTCTGTACCTTTAGCTTGTCACTCGGCACAGGCGATCAGGTGATATCTGCTGCATGTTTCCTAGTTTTTCTATTTTTGGGCAGAGCAGAATTTGCTTTGTGTGTCCGTGTGCGTTTACCTTGGGTTTGTTGCTGTGTTTGGGCTGGGCAGCAACAATCTGCTGAGGCTTTTTGGCGGCGGGACAGTTCAGAGGGACGTTGACGTTTTCTTTAGCTTTCAGCAGATTCAAAACCGTCTGAGTACTCGTTTCCCTGACGACATGAAACATACGCACGTTTTAAAGCTGAGCTAAACATAAAACTCAACATATCAATACATCAACTTTCTGTCCAGATGTATCTCCTGCATAGACCATCAGACAAAATTACCACATGCCTCATTATCATCTCATGTGGAGAGATGAATGAAAAACCTTTCACTGAGACAGAGTATCACTGAGGTCAGGTGTCATCTGTATTTTCATGCCTTCTTTCTCACCTCTTGATGAAAACATTGCTGATACATCCGGTGAGGTTGGCTGAGGTTTGGTCAGGCGTTCCTCCCAGGTAGGTAGTGGTCTCCGACGTCGTCGCCCCACGTGTCCTGCTGTCCACTCGGACACCCACCTTCCCTTTCTCCAGCACGTCGTCCATGTACAGACGCATCCTGGAGGGGTCAGAAAACAGTTTGAACGTACAGGTTTAAAAGGTGTGTGATGGTTCTTTACACTATCTGTCCCAAAACTAAATTATTTTATATTGATATTTACGGGACAAAAAGACAGCTGGGAGGTTCACGTTGTGTTTTACAGAGCTTAACACAGTCATCCTACCCGTTGACGTTGATGTAGATAGCGACATAATGGGTGTTGTCATCGTTGTATGTCTTCTGAGTCTTAATCTCATCGTTGCCAGCCCTCACCACTACGTGGCCCTCATTCAGTAACACCTGACACACTCCTTCCTGTACACAAAAACAACAGCCACAGGTCAGGAGTGTGTGTAATACACAACATGTAAGGAGATGATGCTCAAAAGTCCAAGAGACCAAAACAGGACAGAGGAAATTTAATCTTAAGTAACAAAACAACAAAAGGAAAGGAAAAGATTAAGGGAGCAGAAAGTGTTGGGAGGCTCGTCCGACCTGATCACGGTGATAGAACACGAGTCCTTCCATCTTGTCGGTTCTGAAGCTGAAGCTGGCGTAGAAGTTGTTCCTGAGGCTGGGGACGTTGGTCACATCCAAATCCAGGTAGCTCTGACCAGGAGAAATGAGCCTCACGAGCCACCTGCACAGATACACACACAGGTCGATGTGTTGTTATGTAAAACCATAAACAAACCAAAGACAGGATTAAAAGACAGATTTTAAAAAAAAACCTTCACATGCTTATACAGCAGCTTAAACAGCAGCTTAAAGACAGAGACAAATATCAACTGCCAAGGATAAAAATACATTTACTCCTTCGTATACAAGCTGAACGATGAACCGTGTCTTTCTTACCAGCAGGTCACTGTCACAGCCGAAACTGACTCCAGAGCTCTTCATCCTCTTCAGGTCGATGTGAGCGTTCGTAGCCTTCACGTTCCTGAAACAGCCCTTCAGAGAACCCTGCTTAGGAAAAAAGGACTTCAACCTGAAAAAAAGAGAGAGAGACACAATGAAACAACCTTTCAGCAAACGCTTTAACCATGACTGTTTCCTCAGGGCAGAGGAAACTCCAGCATTACTTACTTCTCAGGCATCTTGTTCTCTGGCACTCCTCCCAGGAAATAGCTCCCGCTGAGTGGAGGGATGCTCTCGGTGAACTGGTGGTTGTAAAGGGTGACGCGGTTGTTCCTCACCACGATGCGGCTCGTGCTTCCACGCAGGATGATGATCTCCAGCTACACAGTTAAATAACAACATAACACACATCAAAACCAATTACAAAACCTCTGTACCCAGTGTAAACAGTATGTAGGGATTCAAAATCTAGCTGACATAAAAGATATAAAAGGTAGTGAAAATCCTTAAATACCCACAGAAGATGCTGAATTTGACTGAGGTCATTTTTTAGTAGGAAAGGTTCGTGAAAATAATTTCTATTATGATTTATTAAAGTGGTGGATGATGCCAAAATAAGCAATTCCTACACAAAACTACTTTAAAGCATATAAGACAGACAAACAGAGAGACAGAAAGACATGATACTTACAGCCTTGGGGTCAGCGTCGCTGACCTTTAGGTCATCTGACATAGGCTCTTTAGGCATGAGCTCGTCCAACTTGTCAGCAAAATCAAAGAAAAGCCTCAGTCTGCCATTAAGCACTGCCAGACACAGGAAATGATTCTGATGGGGGGCAGAGACATAGAGAACACACATGGCTAAGTTAATGTTGTGGCAGGACGTTGGGAATACTGTGATGCATCAATGATCCAACAGCAAAATTTACAAACAGCTCACTGACTGAATGAATGAGTGAAGTCTTTACCTCGCTGTGCAGCAGGAGCAGTATCCCTTTGTGTGAGAGCAGTTTGACTTCCTGTTCAAATCGCTGCATGCGACCAGATTCCTCAGCAAGGACGATCTCAGCAAAACCGGTGCCATCGAAATACGCTGCATCGTTGACCCAGGCCTGGGTCAGCACCGGCTTTAACCTGTTTCAACCATTTTTATTCCGTTTTATATTCCAAGTCACACAGAGGAAAAGTATGGAAAACATCTTAGGCTTAGTTCAGGAGTGTTCTTAATTTGGAGAGAGACAACATGAAACAAAGGCACTGTGTGCACCAACCTGCCACAAGGTTTCTCTGCTGTGGTATTGAGATTGAAGATGTTTTCAAAGTTATACAGACTGAGCACCTCCTCGTTCAGTGTATCCAACTCGATACAGCCCTTAAAGTTAGGCAGAGCAAGTGCTGCAGGGGGCTACAAACAGAAAATAAAACAACAGATTACATGATTTTAATTTACATCAACACCGTCCAAACCCTTCTCAGATATCTCTGAAATACCAACGTTTAAACGTCACATCAAACACTGTGTCCTGTGGTGGAAAGTAACTAAGTACAAGTCAAGTACTATGCTTGAATATTTTATTTAGTTTATGGCACTTTATATTTCTATGCCACTACATTTTAGAGGTAAATGTTGTACTTGTTCACTACTACAAACTTGCACGTCACCCCAAGGGACGCCCTCGATGTACTTACTTTGAAAGTACTTGGATATCCGCCAACGTAGAAGACAGTGTCGTCGGTCAAGAGGCTGAGAAGTCCCTGATCTCCTACAGCCTCCACATTGGCTTTGGTGACTCTCTGGTCGCCCCCTTCTTCTGAAGACATGGACATTTGACCAAACTGGAGGATCCTGCATTCAGCAGAGACAGAGAAGTAGACATGCATGCAAAATAAGATATATGGGAACACGGGTGTGCAGCATAAACAAATGTACGCAGCAGTTATGAAGGTAGAGGGAGATTTTTTCATACATCATTATCCATTATTATATCATTATGTGTGTGTCTTACCTCTTCAGCTCTATGTTGTTGAAGTTTCCATTAGACTTGACGTCTTCAGGCATCTCCACCTCAGCAGTTTCTCCTCCAACGTTAAAGTACCAACGAAGTCGTTTCCCATCTAATATCATGCCCAGGAACTCCTTACTGGACTACAAATACCACAGTGTTAATATTAATGTACTGTAGAGTGGCACAGGGAAATTAAAACGTACTTAATAAAATCAAAACATTACGGTAATCATTAACTACTGCGATGGGCCTCACTTACATCCTTGTTGCCGAGGTAGAGGACAAACTGTCGGGTACCGTCACCCTGCCGCCTCGCCCGTGCCGTTTCTGGCAGAGTGATGTACAACTTCAGGGAGGTGTAGGCAGCCAGGTCGGCCAGGTTAGGCGGAGTTCGAACCTGGACACCGGATGACCCGTTAAACTTCACAGGCACGCTCACCTAGATGAGAGAAAGAGGAGGAGAAACATTAGAGGCTGCTGGAAGAAAATGGTGTTTAGTTACTTCATATGAAGGTTATTTTTTTCTCTTCTTTTCTTAATGTGCACCTTGCTGGCAGCGTTGCGCGCCTGCTGTATGAGCTGTCGGATGCGATTGATGTTCTCAGAGATGTTTGGCATGTGGACCTGAGTGATTCTGTAGCTGATCCAACTTCGACAGGAGCTTAGGAATAGTGGAACCCAGCTCGTTCACTACCGACAGGGACAGAAAGGGAGTTACATGAAGTGACTCACAGTCAACGATACACATCATAGTTAAGGATTTATATGTGTAGCGATCACATGATAAAGAGTAAATAAATAAAACTGTGGGAGGGAGTCACTTATTGAAATAAGGTTTTTTGGGCTGTTCCTTTAGTGACACATTCATACATGCTCCTACCTGTCTTGTTGGCGTCCATCAGCGCCTTGTTGATGTCGTCGTTGGTTACATTAGCGTCTCCGTAGGACTGCTTCCACTGGTCCAGCTGCTCTTTGATGGGGCGCAGAGCATCGTTGACTTGTGTGGCAGTGGTGTTCGCCACATCCGCAGCCTGCTTCGCCTCGTTGATCTCCTGACTCACATCTGTTCATCAGAGAGAAAGTAGGATGAAGATATGAATACTAAAAGAAACATCATTAAATTATGTAAATGTAATACTGTATGAAGATGTTATGATCCAGTGTAACATAATTTCTGTGTGTATGTGTGTGTGTGTGTTGAATGTGTATTACTTGTGGTGATGTTGAGGTTGTTCTGAATTGTTTCCAGGTCCCTCATCACTTGATCTTTTTTGGTTTTGGCATCTTCCAGTCGCTGCTGAGCGTCTTCCAGCTGAGGCTTCAGGTCTGTGCAGCAGAAAAACAAATGAAACACTTCAATCTACTAAAACATCCAAACTGATCCAAGTCGAAGACTGAAGTGATACTTTCACCTGATTTTCATGATATTCTTCATATAAACCATTTGAATGAAGAGTGTGTGTGCTTACCATTGTTTAGCTCATCATTTAGCTTTTCGACTTCTTCCTTCAGCTCCACACTGTGGTTCCTCAGAGAATCTGCGATCTGACCGAGGTTCTGACCCTTTATGTTCTAAACACACAAACCAATATTACAAATAAATCCACAGTTGTTTAGGTTGTGCAAATTTGGGCATGCATGCTAGCTCACACTGGCGTTAGAATCAGTGTATATGTCCCTGTACCTCCAAAGTGGCGTTAGCAGCCTTGTCGGCCATCTTGGCAGCCTCCTCTGCCTCCTTGATGCTGTTGATGATCTTGTTGTAGGCTTGTGTTACATCCACAATTCCATCCTTCTTAGTTTCTTCAACCAAACTGCCGACAAAGACAACAACTTGTAATGTTTTATTCAGATTCATGTATTAAGCTAAAATTCATATATAAATTCTTAAATCTTCTCTTGTATTAACTTATAACATTACTTACCTGGTGAGGTTCTCCGCAGTGATGCCTTTGTCTACCAGATTAACAAACTTAATATACAGTTGTAGCTAAGTAGCTAACGAGTACCTCACCTGGATAGGTTCATGGCTGCACTGTTCAGCAGCTCAGCGTGTTTCTCAGCCTCCTCCACCAGGGGGATCTTGGATTCGGCCCGAGCAAATTTCTGCACTTTCTTTGCCAACTGAGTCCTGGCGCCGTCCAGCTGTGCCGCCAGCCGCTCGTACTCCTAAAAAATCAAATATTTAAAATGTTTAAGGAGGAGAAGATGTGTAACACAAGTTTCCTGTCCAATTCCAGAAAGGGTGAATTTTAACCACATGTTCTAATCTCTGTTGTTGTTTGCCCTGACCTCTTTAGAGTCGTGCAGCATGGACAGCACATCGTTGACCTGAGCTACATCGTCTTCAGCCATGTTCAACTGGTCGTTCACTTCCTTCTGCTTGGACAGCAGGTCATCTATCCTCCTCTGGGAGAGAAGCAGAGTTCACATGATACCAAATTCACTTCTGCTCACTGTCCTCTCCTCTCTGACTTTTCATGATGATTTCCAGCTCACCTTGTTGTCCTCCAGAGTTTTCTCATTGACATTGTTGATTTCTGCAGCTTTGGCTGTGTTGTTCACAGCTTCATTCAGAGCATCTCGAAGGTCCATCATTTCGGCGTGGAAGCGGGCCAGACGGTCTTTGATGGCTTTGGCCAAGTCACTGTTTTCTCCCTGACGATTTGCCAACTCCTCGTTAACACGACCCAACACTGACAGAGGAAGAAAGAGATGCACAGAGTGATTTTTTAGGATGTGGTCACACCTACAACTTGACTTTATTTTTTCCATCTCTGTAAGTTGCAATAGGTTAGTTTACACTAGCAAATGACCATACATTATGACTTTGTTTTTAAACTTTTACCACCCAGCATTCGGCCCAACCGAGGCAGCACTATGCAAAACTCTCAAGGATGATGAATATATAATCTATGAATGAATGACCCATGTTTCTCTGAGTGAATAAACTTACATTTTTCTGCTGCCGTCTTCTCTTTGTCGGCCAGTTTCTTCTGTCCCACACAGCTCCTGAACCTCATCTCCCTCATCATGGCCTGAACCTCCCTCATCTTCCTCTCCCTCTCCTCAACGTCCTGCTCGGCCTCTGTGTCGTTCAGTGACGACCTGTTTGCCGCCAGCATGATATCTACGAAGAAGCAAAAGCATCACAAACAACTGGTCAATAAACTGGTTTGTAGTTTTTGTGGGTAGACAGTAACACACATATACACACACATATAAACAGCTTTCTTTTCAGTGGATAGAAATTGCAAAAATGATTATTATTGTTGTTGATTTCTGATTAATTTCATATGACTACCATTTATATCCTTGGTTATGTTTTGGATGAACATGAGTAGATCTTGCGCCCTCTGGTGTGTGCCAGTGGTACTGTCCTGTAGGCCACCGACCCTGTTAGCCATTGTTGCTGCCTGAAAACACCAAAACAGCACCGGAAGTTCTTGATGAAAACAGTAATATAGATTGCACTTACTAAAATCTTAAAATAAAGAATATAAATGTGTGTGTTGGTGTCATCAGTGACCACACCTTGTCCTGCAGTACATTAATGTCATCATTGATATTCATGATCTCAGCATCTAGCATGTCAGCCCGACTCCTGCTCTCATCCAGGCTACTGTTGTAGTTCTCTATGGCACGCTAGAATCACGAGAAGATGAGTTTAATTAACACCTGCTTGCATCAACAATCGAGCAGTCTTGAGCCACTTCACTTGAGTCGCTAAAAACACTCACAGCGACGTCCTCCACAGACTTGTTGAGGTTTTGCAGCTGAGCCCAGGCCATGGAGCTGGCGTTGAGATTGCTCAGCTGACCGGCGACTGAGCGGAAGTTGTCGTTCATCTTGTCCAGATCCTCCAACAGGACGATGACACAGCTGTCGCACACTGCAGGGGACACAAACACAGTGACACTCAATTTCACTCCCACATGGCAAACTTTAAGAAATCATTCTGTTCCCATCTGATACAGCATGTTTTTTTACGTACGTTCACAGTGCATGCCATGTTCTTCCTCTACGAGTACGCTGTATTTTTTCACACAGATGTCGCACTGCTTTCCTGTCATCCCATCCGGACAGCGGCACTCTCCAGTCCGCGGGTCACAGCGACCTCCCCGACAGTTGCACTCTGAAGTGGGCGGGAAATGTTAAACACAACAAGTGGATTGATTTTTTTAGAGCAATGTTGTGTACATAACAGTAAAATCTACACAAATATGGAAGCACAACAACATGAAAAAGACTCACTCTTGCATCCATTAGGTCCATAGTCCCAGTATCCAGGGGCGCACTGTTTGCAGTTTGGTCCATTGACTCCAGGTTGACAAGCACACTGACCACTCTGAGGGTCACATGGCTGGACGAGAGCTGCCGAGGCTTCACAGTCACACTGACGACAGCCAGAGCACGAGTTGAAGCCGAATGAGCCATCCTGGAAAAAAAAACACAGGTTCAGGTAGGGGAACAAGGTGAAGCTGAAAGGTTCCAGTAAAGAAGTCTATGATATTTACAGTTTTGGAAGATTGAAATTTGTAATGAAAATATAAATAATGTAAAATGTAGAAAACATGCAGCTCTCACCTCACAGTGGTCACAGCGTGGTCCAGTGACTCCTGGTTTACAGCGACACTGTCCAGTGTGAGGGTCACATGACTCAGTGCCACATGGAGAACAGCTGCATCCTGTGAAACGAAAACAAACCGTTTAACGACGAAATCCATCACACTGTAACTGGTTTACTGAATCGACTGCACTGTTTGAGGTGGGAACAAATAGACCAAGCTGATGAACTCTGGTTGAACTGAACTCACTGGTGCAGTTTTTGGCAGTGATGGCGTCGCCATAGTAACCAGGGGCGCAGATATCACACTGTGGTCCGGCCGTGTTGTGCATGCAGCTCAGACACTCTCCGGTCAGTGGGTGGCAGTCGGTGAACAGCATGTTGGGGTCCGTGTTGCCGTGGCAATTGCACGGCTGGCACCTGCTGCCAAGCACCATGGGGTTGCCATAGAAACCGGGGGCGCACCTGTGTAAGAGGCCCACATTCAAGGACATGTAGCTGCAGCCAATGGGGTTTATGTTTCATTTTTGATATAAGCGTGTATATAGACATCTTTAGGAAAGATATAATTACCTTAAGTCCATCTCTTTTCCAAATATAATACAAATACAAATGTAATAAAACATAACCTCTAATGTCTGCCAGCCAACTGACAGATGAAAACATAAACACAACAAGAAGACAAAAACTAAACTTTTCCAACTTTGCAGGTTTTGTAAAGAACCTTTAAGAGGCAGCAAAAGTGGTGAAGTGAGTCACATTTCTGCAACAACTAGAATATCTGGAACCTCTGTTGTTGAGAAGGACTGCTCTGTGTTTGAATTTTGGGGGTGAATGTTGTTCAAAACAAAGGCTAACTGTGTTGAGGAGGTTGTTTACCTTTCACAGTGTGGTCCTGCATAACCTGGCATACACAGACACTGCATCCTGTCGCTCTTCTGCACACAACCCTCTGCAAAACTACAGACAGAGAAACAATGAATTACTTTTACATAATGGTTCAGTGAGTAAAAGTAAAAATAAAAGAGACTAAAATGAGAGTAAAATGTACTGACTTGTTGGATGGGACCCTCAGTGGGCAGGGACAACTGGAACAAGACACCGCCTGTCCGTCAAGACTGTTGTTGCCAAGGAAACCACCCTGACATGTCTCACAGTGGTCGCCGGCTGTGTTATGCTGGCAGTTCTGATGGACAGAGAGGCAGTGACTAATCCATAAAATAAAGACATCTAAAACAGACCAAAGGACGGGATTTATTCTTGAAGATCCTCACCAGACAGATTCCAGATCCGTCCAGACACTGGTCAGAGTGTCCGTTACAGTTACAGGGAACACATTTCCCCAGAAACAGGCCGATAGTGTCTCTGTAGTAACCAGGAGCACATTTCTGCAGAGAGGACAGAAGAGAAGCATCAAAATGAACACTGATATTCAGTTACTGGTGATATAAATCAGAATTCTTTTAGGGTGGGCAATTATGCGTAAAAGTGACTTGAGAGATTAATCACTGCTCAAAATAGTTGCAGATTAAATGACTGTCAATGTATTAATATATTAATTGATCATGATTATCATGAACTTCTACTTAATAATAAACAATAATTCATAATAATTAATAAACAAAAAGTGAAACAAATGTGACCCAAAACCCAAAACCAGTAATCTGGCCCCTCACCTGACAGGAGTCTCCCAGGTAGTTGGCGGGACACATGCAGATCTCCACATTGTTGGCATGACGACCAGTGGGCAGGTTCGCTGCACCCTCCAGAACGGCACCGCGGAGCGACACGGAGTGGGCCGACTGGGAGTGGAGGGCTCGGATCTGCAGGGACTCCAGACCGACCAGAACCATCATCAGCTCCTCCCGTGACACAGAGTTACCGGTCTGAGCGTGACGGAAACTTCCCTGCGAGGATGAGGAGGAGGAAAAAAGGAAAAAGGGATCATCATTCGATCTGCAATTAGTTTGAAATCATCTTAGAGAGTAAATGATTGATAAAGTGATCAGATTGTTATTGTAAGTGTGACAACATCATGGATAGGATTCCTACACAGATAGACCTTTTTATAACAAAGGATGATCCTTTCAGTTTAACCAGAAACATTGCTATATATCCATTAACAAAAACAGTAATTTCACATTGCAGATTGCAGTAGCTGCTGGAATACCACTGCCTCCATCTGTTAGTTTGTTTGTTTTATTGTGTGACTTTCAGTGGTGGAAAAAGTATTCAGACCCTTCACTTAAGCAAAAGAACCACACAATAACACAGACAAACTAAATGATCAAGGCAGAAGTAGAGGTTGAGTTTGATGAGATTTAAAGCAAGATTATACAACCTGATGTCAACACACTGTTAAATCTTCACAACTAATAACTCTGGGACTCGTTTCCATTTCTTAATGTCTTGGACTGTAGAGGATTCCCCCTCTGGTGATCAATATGAAAAAATATGACAACAATAATTTGAAAAAAGGGCAAATCTGACATGTTGATACCAGTCTGTGTGAATTAAGCTGTTAGAAGTCAGCGCCTCACATAAATCTCCTGGCTTGTAAATCCTCAACAACCCAAGACTGTGTGTAAAGGTGACTTTACCTCGACCATGTGGACTATTCCCAGGTGAGGTTCTTCAGGTGAGGAGTACTCTCTCTCCATGAACACCAGGGTCATCTGGTTACCCTACAGGAGGACAAAAGAGTGTGGGTATGCTCATACAAGACAAGGTTTTGTGCATGTGTTTGTCTGGGTAACAGTGATACTATGAACGTGTGTTTTCCACCTTGAGAATGATGTCAGGCCTGGAGGCTTCTGCAGGCAGAGACAACACATCGCCTCTCATGGTCTGAGTGTGGAGACGATACCTCAAATAACCTCCATAGGATGAGACCTGGAGAAACGGGGACAGATGGTAGTTTTATGAAAAAATGGATGGACAGCAATGAAACAGAAAGTAAAGATTGAAATAAAGCATTAAGAGAGAAGAGAGGGACAGGAAAACCAGACAGAGAGACAGACACGGAGCTTTTTTTTAATCTCATCATGAGACGCAGACTACAATGGATTATATTCAGACCGCACAGTCTAACGGAAACAAGATCCAAGGCCCGTGTTCTGTCGGTGAAAGATAAAATGCCTGTATCTGCGTGGTAACCCTGCAAGTTCTTGCAAAGAGGGCATCTGAAGCTGGTCTGTGGAGTGTAACAAGACTCAGCTTGGGACTTAAATTGCAGCATCAGCCTGCAGACTGATGCTGGTTGAATCGCATGTAAAAGCTGTCGACTCAAACGCTCAGACAAAACACTGATCTGTATCAAAACTCCCCGTCTCAGCCTCTGATGTGGGCTGCTGGTCTTTGTAATCTAGTTGTGCACTTCTACTTATCTTTGAGTCACAGAGCTAAGGTACATTTATCAGATCTGTTTATATAAAATGGGAGATAAACTCTTATTTTCATACAGAATAACATACTTGTATTTTTATTTTATTTTATAATAAAATAAAATAAGCCAGGGGTAGCTATGTAGCCATACATATGGAAGTAAAACGATCTTCCTACAAGTTACATGTTGTTTAATCCATCCATACACCAGACCCCTGTTTCTACTAGTCTTATTGCTAAGCTAAGCTAACTGTCTAATTAAGCGCAAAAACATGAGAGTGGTAACAATCTTCTCATCTAATTCTTGGGATGAAAACTCAATATGTCAACCTATTTCTTTACAAACTGTTCACATATCAGTACTGAAAATTCTGTTTTGTCAGTAGAAATATAAAATGACAAAACGTCCTCAGCCCTGTTGGACAAAAGAACAGGAGCTTTGTTTCCTCTGGCTTTTTGTTTTTGACCATTCTTCCCTTTAACAACAAGTATCATCAAATCTGAGCTTTGTCAAAAATGAACCTGTAGTGTCTGAGATGCTTTGACAAAGACACAGATACTCCTTGATTCACAGTCTCTCTCTCTACATGTGGCATGTATTGTATTACTTTAACATTCCTAAAAAACATCCTCAGTCAACCTTGACTGAGCAAATACAGATTGATAAATCAACAAAATCCACTTTCACATCACCACGTTTGTTGAGCATCTGATAAAGGCAAAGAGCCACTTAGAGCTTAGCAACTTTCAACAAAAGATTCCTTTCCACCCGAGCCTTTTTTGCCTGGTCCTGCCTCATTTATTACTGTAACTGCGCTGTTGATATTTAATGGAGTATTTAATCTGTGTACTATAGTCAGAGAACTAGTGTGTTTATAAGCAGAAATGTCAATCATTGGTCGCTGAAGAACAAAAATCTTGGGACCAGGGAGATAATTTCACAGATTACGTATCGTGCGTAAAGACTTCACACTAAATGCTGTGTAACAATAGTACAAACGTGACATTTTCATGGTTTGGTGATGTGGAAAGTTTGGTTTAGTAAAATGAACTCATGAACAACCAGTAATCCTGACATTTCGTGTTTACCAACCGGTCAAAATATGTACCCAACATGACTGTCAGGAGACACTGTAGTAAACCTAAAGCTGAAGCCCAGAATCCATTTACTCTTTCCCACCACCTCTAAAAGGTGTCTTACCTTGTCTCCCAGGTAAGTCTTGGGTGCGTGCCAGTGGAGATCCTGGTAGACATCAGGTACATCACTGAGGTCCGCCTCTACGAGGTCCTGACCTGGATACACTGTCACTTGTACCTCCTGCCTGTCTGCTCCGAGCAGCACCCAGCCCTCCATGTTCATGATCTACAGGAGAGGAGAATAAATAATAAAGAAATTCAAATATTAACTTTATCCTCTGAATGAGAATGTTGATGATAGATATTATGCTTGGCAAGAAGCTGGACAGCAAGACAAGTGCATAAAATATCAGAATAATAACAGTTAGAGCAGAAATAATTTGTTGATTGACAGAAAATACATCAACATAAATAGATCAACACAGCTGCTAATAATTGTTTCAGTCATTTTTCAAGCAAGAATGACAAATATTTGCATGTTCCAGCTTCTCCACTGTGAGGTTTTTCTCTATTATATCAGTGCACGTTAAATATTTTTGGATCGGACAAAAAAATTCTGGCACTCGGGCTTTGAAAAACGGATATTTCTGACCTACCTCGGTACGTCTCTTGTCAGAGCTGCGGCAGCGGTCGGTGGCTCCGAAGCAGAAGCAGCTGGTGCAGCCCTTCGGGTTGGTTGGGTCCAAGTGGAACGTACCAACTCTGCACTGATCACAGCGAGAACCCTGGACGTTCTCCTGCAGGTGGAGGACACACAGAAGGTGAGAACACACTGCGGGTTCAGAGGGTCATGTTTATTTCTGTGTGTGTGTGTGTGTATGTGTTGTCCCACCTTGCAGAGACACTGTCCCGTGAAGGAGTCACACACTTCCTCCTCGGTTCCCGCCTCGTTGCAGTCACACGGCCTGCAGTTGGGGTAACCATAGAAACCAGGGGCGCAGCGGTCACACTGACGGCCGACGATGTTGTTCTTACATCTGGAAAAAATAATAAACTGTTAATGTTAGAAACTCAGTCTGTTCAGGTCTATTAATCAAATGAAAAACTATATCTGCGGATCTATTTCTCTGTCTATAAGTTTACAAGACTGCAGCTTTGTGACCTCTGACCTTTATGTAGTAAAAAGTACCTCAAATTTGCATAAGATAAAAGGTTTATTGTACCCCATTATCTATCACTAATGATGGATTAATCTAACCCTAACCCTAACCCTAAACATGTTCAACAGATTTCACTGGTAGCTGACTGCAGGCTACACGTAACTGTGTGTGTGTGTGTGTTAATGCCAGGTGAACGATGAAAGCCTTTAGGAGAAATACCTTCAGCTTTGCATCCTTGTCTTGTCAAGACAGAGCTGACACATTCCTCTGTTTGTGTGTGTTTGTAAGGAGGGCATGACAGTGATTTAAGATATGTTGAACACCTTAATGCTTAAAATGAGGCAAAAACTAGAGGACAGATTTGAACAGGAGAGAGAAGAACAGAGAGAGAAAGTCAGTCAAGTCAAGAACTTTATTGTCATTGCACAAAGAACAATGGGACATTGTGCATGACAATGAGACACCAAGGCAGCTATTAAATGTAATTAAAAATAAAAAGTCAACAACAGGCAGACATTCGCAGCGGTAGCTATCTGCTAAGAATGAGTGACACAGGAAGGAAGATAAAGGTGAAATGTGAGTAAAGCAGTTGCTTCTTCAGTCTATGTTACAGAAAGATTTAAACAAATTACATGGGAGAGGTGACTGATACTAAGTTCATGGTCTAAGGTAGAAGGAGATGAGTTAAGCAGCTCTTGTTGTGTACAAATACAGTTCAACTCTTTGAGTGATTAAATGCAGAAAGTTAGAGAAAGTTTTTTCCAGTTTGATCACAGGACGAAAAGACAAATGAATGCAGAAAAGCTGCATTCATCCAAGAAGAAGGGCTTAGAAGGCTGGAGTGTGACTATTATTATTTACACTTGACAGAACCATGAGGGATAACTTCATGTGATAAATATGAGCTGCCTTGGCGACTACAGCTGTAGCAGATGCTGACTGGCAGCCTCCAGAGAGCCAAAATCAAAAAAAGTATAGTAGCAAAACTGCATCAAACGGGACCGGTTGTTGTGATATAAGAATTTAAAGAGGATTAACAGAGGCAGACAGATCGAGACGAGGACAGACAGCTGCTGTGTCTTTGCCAATATTCAGGAGAATCAGGGCTGATTGAAAAAGTATGTTTTAAAACCTGCAGGTTCCACAAAACACAGACAAGAGTTGGCACGTACAGCTGGCCAAATACACAGGCAATCAACCCTGTGTTAGAATCAGAGCCAAGATCGTGTCAGGAGACAAAACGGGCGAGAAATAACTGCCTTTTTAGGTATTTCCAAACAGAGGCCTGACATTTGAGAGCTGAGTTTGCTCAACCAAAAATCCATTTAAGCGGAAAGGGCATGAGAAGAGACTGAATTTATTGTTCTGATTGTTTCATTTTTTGAGAGGGAAAGGGGGGGGTCTGCTTCTGTTTACTGCCCCAGAACTGCTCAGGTCAGATCTGATACTGAGCCAGAAATCATCATTTCCTCTGTTTTGTTGTGTCTTACCTGCACTGTCCACTGAGCGTGTCGCAGCTGACGTCGGGGGAGATGATGCCGGGACGAGAGCAGTTGCAGACCTCACACCCCACCACTGGGTGGCAGCCAAACGTCTGGGGCTCACACTGGGTGCACTCAGGACGAAGAGTCCTTGGAGGGCAGATACAATCACCGGTCACGGGTTCACATAACCTTGTACCACAGTTACAGGCTGCAGGAGAGATGAGACGATAAGAGACACATTCAGTTACAGAAAAGACAAAATCTATCAAAAGTCCTCTGCGGGCGTCTCTTCACATACAGTGAGCTCCCAAGTGCTATCAGAGCAGGAGCGTCCCCCTCTATCTTAAAGACTCATCTCCTCTGAGAGCTCCTCCTCTTC
The DNA here is from genome assembly GCF_001640805.2 of Lates calcarifer. Classification (NCBI taxonomy): domain Eukaryota; kingdom Metazoa; phylum Chordata; class Actinopteri; family Centropomidae; genus Lates; species Lates calcarifer. Next base: position 25,529,650 of record NC_066838.1, on the reverse strand, counting down.
TAGTATTGTCCCTCACTTGTAAGTTGCTTTGGATACAAGTGCCAGCCAAGTTAGTAAATGTAATATAGGACAACTAAATTACCTGCTCTGCTTAATTTGTAAGGAAAAAATATGCATCAATTTATAACCCATGTGAATAGAGCTAATCATTTATCATTCAGTCAGCAAATGAGAAACTCACGTCTGCAGTTGGGGAATCCCCAGAAACCTGTGGCACACATGGAGCAGTCTCGGCCGATCACATTAGGTCTGCAGCGGCACTGACCGCCGAACGCCTCACAGGTGTCGCTCTCAGCTCCGACCTCGTGACAAGCGCAAGGCATTGCCCCGTTGTTGAAGAAGGCCGACAGGGACACCGCCGAGCTGAGGCAGAACTTAGAGGCAGTGGCAGGACTGGTGCGATAAGAGAGGGAGGAGGGAACAGCTTTTATAACGTTACAGAGAGAGAGTGAAGCGATGCACTGATAAAAAGGCCAACAAACGCCTCATTAAAGTGAAACATATCTGTCGCACACACTGAACTCCTTCTGCTAAGATACTGACTTGATGTAGAAGCTGTTTTGGCCACAGTTGCTGATAAAGTCATAAGATTTGTCCAGAGGTTCCTCGTTCAGGTAGCTGGAGCTGTAGCTCGTCTGAGGCACGGCCAGCACATAATCCTGGAAAGACACAACACATCAGACAACGACCCTCACTTGAGCTTCAGCTCTTGTTTCCTACTTCTACTACCACACTACACAAGTGTGTTGTAAAGAAATATCTGATCAGCAGCAAACAAAGCCAACGGTAATCAGGACCTGAATGCAACAGTAGAACCAGAGAAATGAAGTAACCAAAGAAGGAAAGGTGAGGAACTCGGCTGTAACTTACCAGCCACAGTGTTTTTCCTGCAGGTATCTGCACAGTGAGGAAGATCTCATGGTCCGTCACATCCAAAATGATCTGATTCTCAGAGATCAGGACGTTACGGCAACCATAAGCGTGAGGACAGAAGGAGGCGTTGGCATGACCTAAAGCACACAGAGTCAAGTAAAATTCATTAGATGTGTTCTTACTTAATCATCCATTCAAACTCTACTATCAAAAATTTCTTTTTTATTTTCATTTTGTTCTGTTATGTATTTCTTTCTTTCTTTAAATGTATTCTCCAACACACGCGTGCTCTTACCTTGCCAGATTCGTCCTCCGTTAATGTAGACCTGCACAGGATATGTAGGGTGGAGAGGCTGGTGATAGTGGAGGATGAAGACGTAACGGCCCAGGGCATGGACACGAGTGGAGAACACTGCTGCATTCTGGGTGAAGTGGATGATGGAAGAAGAGAAGGGAAAAAAAGATAAAGAAAGAAAGAGATGAAGATGAGGGAGAGTGATCTTTAGTTGTCAGAAAGATCCATTATCCTAATTTTTTTCATTATTTTCCCTGAATCAGCCATTTTGTTTTTCATTTGTCTCTGGGCTATTCAACGGGTTATTTTAAGTCTCAACCATGTTTAAAAAGTTACATGTGCAGCAAAGTTACTCCTGTAACTGAAGCTCAGTATGATAGTGATCTATCCTCTTGTGACACAAGAGGAAATGGTTGAGGATGAGTATCAGTTTGGATTTTAGTTCTTCACAGTCCAATTTTTTTTTATTCTCATGTTTCCAAGCATTAGAACCAGCTGGCTATCAGACATTCACATCTACTATATTTCCTCATACACATAAGCCCTGGCATGTTGGGCTTGTTTCCTTTAGTGGTGAGTCCAGCTGCAACTAGTCCAGATGGACCTAATTTAAAGACTTTACATGGTCTGTCCAGGATCTGTCTCATCCTCCATCAGCACTCGTACCTGTTGTGAGTCCAGCCTGACGTGGTCGCTGTGATCCGCTCCATGGGGAGGTCTGTCTCCTCCAGACCAGGCCGGCTCATCCCTCTGGAAGTGCAGAGGAGGGGCTGCAGCAGGGTAGGCCAGGATGGGCTCCTGCATGGAGGAGCTCTGGCCGTCCTTCAAGACCAGCGAGTCTGACGGGGTCTGGAAGCGCGAGGGGGCGCAGGAGGAACTGTGGCAAGATGCAGAAAGAGCACGATTTAGAAAGATGTTTTTTAAGTATGTGGATATTTATATAACTGTTCTTATGGGAATGCACAGTTGCTACTCTACCTGTCAGGTGAGAACTGTCCATGAGTGCTGATGCAGTAGACTTTAGGTTCAATGTACTCCATGGTGAACTGGTCTTTAGGCACCAGGTACACTTTGTGCTGCAGACAAGGAAGAGACAACACAGGTTGGCTTTTAAAAAGAAACCCATGATTACAAGATTTATCTAAAATCAGCTCATGTGACCACTGCACTCCAGGTCTGATCAGGTGACGTGGGTGTAACTTCTCACCAGGAAGAAGCTGGCACGGTCGGAGATGAGCTGGACCTCGACGTCAGTGGGTAGAGAGAAGACAGAGACTCTGTTCTGTCCATCGATGGCCACGACTCGACACAGGAAGCTACACACACACACACACACACACACACACACAGTGATTAAGAGCTGTTGACATACTTGATGGAACACAGACAGTAACAGTAAACTGTGAACCACCTGATGAAGCCCCACATATTTAAAAAACACACAGTCCCTTTCTCTTCTCTTCCTTTAAAGTGTCAACACTTTTTTTGCTCATGCATCCACAATCTGCAGGTCTGTTATCATCCAACATATTTCTTTTAGAATTTATTGTTCCATAAAACTTTGAGTCCCTCCCTAAGACCCTGGTCATGGAAAAATTTCACCTCAAAGTGATTCTATGAATTGATTAAAGTGAGGAAGATGTAGTTTTGGAAAAGAGTGAATAATCAGAGGGGACAGGTCTGATATCAGATCCTTGTACCTGTATTTGCAGTGAAGCAGGGTGACACGGTGCTGGTGTGTTCGTGCTCCCGGCATGTTGACAGCGACAGACAGAGTTTGTGGCAGCTCTTCCTCACTGGAATATTCCACCACCAGAACATAATCACCCGGAGACGACAGACGCGCTCGCAGCTCGACGCTGATCTGTAGCAGAAAGGGGAAATATATTTATTAATCCTCTGGCTCGTGCTGCAGAAAAACTCATGTGGCTGAAGGGAAGTTTCCTCCCTTTTCTGTTCAATGTTCATATTACACAAACATTCTCTGATTCTCCCATTCACTCTCTTACATCGTAGCCGCTGCAGACGGCCATGTCAGGATGGCGTGGGGTGACCTTCTCGGTCGGGCAGGGGCGTGGGAGGTGGTTGTCATGGCGGCAGCTGGCATCATTGCCAGAGATGGAGGGGAAGGAGTCCAGAGAGAGATGCTTGTACAGCAGACAGCTAAGAGAGACCGATAGAGAGAGCTTAGAGAGGACAGCAACTAAAAGCCATGTTTCTTTTTAATGTATTTATGAGGACCACGTGTTCTTATTCACTTTCTTGTCAAGAGTTATCATGAAATAAAACATGTAATTAAATGAGTTTTAGAGGTGCTGGTAGGCAGAGCTATCATCTTTTCTGTGGACAAAGCCAGGCTAGTTGTCCAGTCTTTTTGCTGAGCCTAGCTAACCCCTCGTTGACTGTAGCTTCATATTTACTGTTACGACATGAGAGTGGCAAAGCAAATAAGCATATTCCCCATTAATAAACTATTACTGGGCAAGTAAACACATGTGGAGCTGTACTTGGTGAAAGAAAGCTTTGGTTAGCAATCAGTCGGTTGATTTTCTGGTTGATTTTTAATGGAAATTATTTGCATATATTTACTTCTGGTTGGCGTCCGGTACAGAGCTGTAGGTGCAGGGTTCTGTAACCTTGATCTGCAGGATGGGAGCTTCATAGTAGGCACTGGGCAGCAGGACTAGGTAATCCTGAGGGTAAAACAGAGCATGAATACAGTGTGTAAATGATCAATAAACACATACAGTGTAAATTTCACAGTAAAAACACAAACCTGTGCAGTGTATTGAAATTTTGGTAACATAACACGACAATACATTTCTTCCTGGGCTTTCTGCACTAACGCTGGCTTTGTGTCACCTGTTAGAGACTGAAGTGTTAGTGTACATGTGTAAAAACATATATGTTTGTCTCACCAGCAGGACTCCCTCAGCCTCAATAACCACAGTCCAGGTTCCCGGGTTCAGGACAAACGGCTCCACAAAGTTATTCTGGGGAACGTTGACAAAGGTCGGCTCCACGCTCGGAGCAAAGACGATCTGTTTGGACTGCTCTGAACCTAGAAAACGTTTACAGACACAGCAGAAATGTACAGTGTAAGATATTAAAACTGAAACATAATGCGACTACTGTAGATGCATTTGAGGGGAAAAAATGTGAAAATTAGGCAACATAACATAAATTAACAGCATTAAAACTATTTAAAAGTCAGTTTTAGTTTTTAAAAAACTATGATAAAATTTGAGAAATATACAAAAAAAACCTTATACATAAATTTCCTCTACTAATGTTTTGTTCTCGCTCACAGGCAAAAACAGTCATACTGATACTCTCTTGTGATTGGTGGATACCTACCTCTGCGGTTCACCTGATAGGCTGTTATTTTACCGTTGGAGGTGGCGCCCTCAGAGTTTACATATCTGAGGATGAAACGAGTCAGATAGACGTCTGCCTCGCTCACATAAACCTGAAGCTTCACTGCAGTCTACAGGGTCAGGGTCCAAAAAAGAACGAGCAGGGGAGAGGAGGAAGTGTGGGGGATAGAAGATATGAATCCTTAGTTTTAAATCCCTGAAATTTGCACTGATCTGTGGCCCCGAAGGTGAGAGAAGACAGAGCTTCTAGAGCAAGAGGCCGCCACCAAAGAAAACATTCCTCTTCCATCATCTCCTATTCTAATCCTGGAATAAGCGATAAAAGGCCAGAAAGAAGAAAAGCAGCATTATTTTAGTCCCAGTGCAGCACTTACAATTACCACAGCGGTAGTTCCAGCCGTCCTCTATGACCGACACCCTGCCCCGAACATCTGAACCCCCCCAGCTGGCGTAACGCAGCACCACATGGAAAAGGTCTGGAGAGTTGACCGACACCGACACCAACACCTTGGACTGTCAGGGGACCAGTGAGCAAGGCAGCAGGCAGGATTGGGACACAGGAAGAAACAGCAGAGCAAAGGAAAGAACCAAGGAAAGGAGAACACCAAGACAGACAGAGAAACCAAACCGAAAGGAAGACCTTAATACCATCACCTTCATCACCAAAAGAAACCCAAAATACTCCCCTCTGGATTTTCACCTCTCAGCACAAACATCCACAGACGCTCAGGAGCAATTAACCAGTAAAAAAAATCAAAAATATCTTTCCTGAATGCTCCTACAGCTTCTCAAATTCAGGTAAAGCTAGTCATTTCAGAACCAGTTTAAAAAAGTTTAAACAAAATTTGCGTAAACTACTCTATCCACAGAGGAGTTAAGTAAATGTTAACATACAGTATTTAAAATGTTTTAAAATGTTAAACTTTTATAAACTTGTTTTAAAAGTATATGTGCTGAGAAGTAAATCTACCAAAGAGAAATATCCACACCAACATTCAGCCATGGAGCAAGCTGTCTGATTCGTGCAGGAGGAGCTTAGAGGATGGGCCACAGTCACAAAAATATGTACGTATACAAAATGTGTATCATATAATTGTACTATCAAACATGTAACATAACAACAAATCTGTGATATATCAATAAATATAACACTTGAGACTATTTATCAAAGTGTATAAATGTATTATCAATACAACATTAATACTAGATATTAATGAACAAAAGCATTTCAAGGTATTTGCATAACAAAACTGCTGGTGAGGGGTTAAAAAGTTGTGTTCCTACCTGGATCGGAGACATCTGAGCATAACCTCTCCAGCTGAAGTCTTTGAACTCCAGAGGGTTGTAGCCAAATCGCACCGGTCTGCCATCCAGCATGGTCCCCTCCTCGATCTCAAACTTCAGATGGTGGAGGTCTGGGAAGTAATGATCCGGACGAGGTCTGCAGGCACAGAAAAAAATCCAGTTAGAAAGTGAAAGGGCTGAGGTAGAAATGTCACAGTCTTAAGATTTACAAAGGTCTCTCACAGGTGTGAGACGTACGATTTTCTTATTTTAGAATGACTTTTTTGATGTGCTAAAGCTTAATATAACTCATGACCCACAAAAACATTAACATTTTTTGTCCGAATAAAGTTGGTAAAATAAGGGAAGGTATCTCTTGTCCAGAAGCAAGCTAACACACTTTAACTCCTGTGCTCTCAATATGCATTTTGATTCCTTAAAATATTCCTATTGTACGGTATAGCTACTGTTGAACTCACAGGTTACACTTTGCTCCCTCCACGTTGGGTCTGCAGCGACAGCGGCCGTTCCTCTCCCCACAAGACTGACCTGCTGAACCTCCGATGTCACACTGGCAACCTTAAATACATTCATGTAAACTTCAACGCTTTTGTTTCGAGGGGAAACTTATGATGGTTTTAAAGTTCTGATGAACATTTACCCTGGCAGCCAAAGTAGCTGTGCTCCTGAAGGTTGTAGTAGCCATCTTTGCAGGTGGAACAGGTTCCACTGCACGCGTTGGGCTTACAGTGACACTGACCAGTTTCCTGTCAAGAAAAAAAAGCATTATTATTACAGGGCTTGTCTTAAGAAAAAGCACAGTATAAATCGTCATATTGTATGTTTGGTAGTGGATACAAATGGAAACAAAATGATCAAAGTTTTAACCAGAAGAATCTATGTAACACAAAAAGCTTCAAAACTAACCTCATGTCACATCAATCAAACATCAAAAATTCTTTAATCCTAGAATCTGATTTCTGTCTTTCAGGCCAAATATTCATGCCATAACTGCATTGAAGCATATTCATCTTTACAAGATGGCACTACAGAGTTAATGCTCAGGAAAAGTTAATTTTTAAAGTCAAATCTTAGACAGGAAGGTACATTACATGTCAGAGGAGGGAGCAGGCTTGAACTCACCTGTGCACACTCTGCGACACCACTCAGAGTCCCTGCAATGTGACACTCGCAGTCTGCAGGAGAAAGCAGACACACAGGCATTAGCCCAATTGTGAGCTGTATTTACTGCATCCAGTCCCGTGAGACATTATGTGAGGTGTGTATTTTGTAGTATATCTTACTGGAGCAACCCTCAGGAGTGTCAGGAGAGAGGTTCCAGTACAGAGGTTTACATTTGTCGCAGGCTGGGCCCTCCACATGTGGACGACACTCACATTGGCCCTAAGATAATAAAAGTCTCCTATAAGTCTATTTCTACTGCAGAACTCAAGGCTAACAATGCTACAACAAACATTTCTAAAATCTATATGACTTGCAGTTACAGTGAAATCCCTGAATTTAACAGATTTAATTAAACGTAGCATGACACAGGATCTCTCAGCAGTGGCAGAGTAAATCAGTGACATAATTACAGTGGTTGTTTATGCTATTGCTTACAATTTTGTGATTGCACCTAATTCTAAAACATTAAGTCATAAAAACATAAAAGTAATAATATTGTATATATATCAGTAGTGTACATTAAAATAAAATCATGTCAAATCTGCCCTGATACGCAGGTGTACAGCCGACATTTAAGCCAAATTTAATTAGTAAAATAATCAAAAGACAGACAAATAAAACAAAAATACTTACCACCGGTGGCTGCACCACGTACTGAACAGATCCGGCAGGGTGACAGGTACCAGCTTTAAATGTCAAAGAAAAAAATAACATCACTCACACTGTTGTAAGGTTGATGTGTGAGTTTGGTTATCCATTGTTGTTTCTGAAGTGTTAAAAATACTCATATTTAACTGAGCAAGTACACTCAGTTAACATTAAAAAATGTTACCATCTTACAATAATTATATTATCTTCAAGTTAAATTTAGGTTATTCCGTAAATATATTTAATATTTAATAGACATATCAAATTAAATCTCTGGTTGTTGATACCTGCATGTTGCTAAGTTAGCTAGCAGATGTACAGTATGGTAGCACTTTTTTTCCCAGGTAATAATTCCGCATACAGCTATCTGCCTTTAATTTAAAGGGTGAAGAAACTCTTGACTAGAGTTCAGAAAAAGGGATGGTTAATATTATAAAACCTAGAACTAAGCAGCTGAAACAACACTTTGCTAACCAAAAAAACACAGCCTAGCCATACTATGCTAACACAGAGTTAACCAGTTACAGGAATTTGGCGTTAACGTTAGCTTGTTAGCCTAGCTAGCTAAAGATATTAGCTAGCCTGCTGACCTTCTAACCTCATGAACACAATGTTTACAAAAACAAGACATCACTAACAACTATATTTGTAAAAAATAATATTGTATTTACCATCTTAATACAACTTTTACCAGAATTTGGATTTAATATTAGGTAATGTTAGCTTCTTAGCTTAGCTAGCTAAGCTGCTTAGCTGCTGACCTTCCAACCTCTTAAGTGCCATGTTAACAAAAATCACTGACAATTATTTTTGTAAAAATATACAGTTTTCAGTTAACTACCATTCAGTGAATGTTCCTTTGGCTCCATCCACAGGTTTTAATCTTAACCAATGACATTAGTTCTTATTCAAACAGCAGTTTGTGAACGTATTACTAAAGCTACTATTTCAGCCTGTGTGTGTGTGAGACTGTGTGTACTATGTGATTAGCTGTAGGCCACAATGACTACAGCTGTCACACCTGACTTTTATTATGGGCAAATTCTATGTGTCTGCCTGTTTACCCTGTATGAGTGTGTGTGCATGTGTGTCATTACCTTGGCAGTTAGGGAAGCCGTAGGCGCCATGTGCACAACTGTCACACCTCAGTCCCACCACGTTGGGCAGACACACACACTGTCCTGTCACCTGGTCGCAGCTGGTGTAGCGAGAGCCCTCTGCAGAACACTGACAAGCTGCAACAAACACATTTTCAACTCCAGTTATTCATCTGCCCTATTTACTGACTGATGACTACTGTATTGATATAGTTACAGTGGTTTCGGAAAATATTCAGACCCCTTCCATTTTTGCACTTTTCGTCTTTATTGTGCTGGAGATTTAACTTCAGATGGATAGAATCGCCATTTTGGCCTATAACCTTTATGTTTACTGTGATATCAAAGCCACAAAGTAAAAATGCTCTTTTACAAGAAAATAAGACTTATAGGACTAAACAATCTACACATAATACTTACATATTTTCCACTGTACAACTATTAATCTGTAAATCTGTAAAGTAACTCAAGTTTTCAGATGAATAGAAAGTATCAGAAAATGCAAATATGCAAGTACAGGTACCTCCAAATGGTAAATAAGTAAATGTACTTAGTTACTTTCCACCATTGCTACAGCATCAAACAAATCTTTACAGATGATAATTTCTGTAGTTGAGTTGTTTCCATTACTTTCACCAGGGAGGTATTTTGAGGATTGATTAAAGTTCAGTGACATACGTGTGCAGCTTGGGTAACCGTAGTAACCAGGGGCACACTGGTCACACGACGCTCCGCTGTAATTGGGCCGGCAGTGGCAGTGACCTGAGGCAGTGCAGCTGGCGTCCAATGAGGTGCGAGGATCACAGGTGCACACTGAGAAAACAAGAAGTGAGACATGTCCTTATGGAAAAATTGAGTCCATATTTGGGAATTTAACACTGTTGTTCTATCTACTTCATAGTGTGCCAAGAATAATACGGAGGGTTATAATATGGAGGAACTCTTTTGCTCCTTTGATTTGAGTTTTAGGAATGTTTGATCATTTTTCGGGGGCATATTAATTATAACAGAACTGCACGATAGCTTATAAATGCTAACTCTGGATGACTTCCTGTTAGTGATTTAAGAGCCTTCATGAATAATCAAATAGATCACCATTCCCATTCTGCTTTAAGCTTTAAGAATCCTAAAATTTAACAAGGCAGTATAACACTTCATAACAAGGTGCGTAAAGTTGAGTGTTACCATGTGTGTGCAGTCAAAAAGGATATTAAATTTTTTCGTCATTACAGTATGTTGGGAGGGGGATCAGCAGTAACAGGTGACTTTAATCTGACGTTCTCTCCAGGTTTCTGTGTAAATGTGTGTGTGTACCTTGACAGTTGGGGTAGGAGTGAAATCCAGATCTGCATTGTTCACATCGAGGTCCCTGAAACTCTGGTTTACAAAGACAGCGACCTGAGGCGTCGCAGACTTCAGGGAGAGAGCCGACTGAGCTGCAACCACAGACTGGAGAGAGAGAGAGAGGGTTCCCACACCATCTTAAAGATCAAATTCAATGACATTTCAAGGACTTTCCAGGCCAAAATTCCCTCAAATTCCACTGGCAGGCTTTACAGAAGCAGACAGAGTGAGAGGAAGAGTGGCCACAGATGACTCACGTTGGCAGAGTGGGTAGTTGAAGTAGCCCGGCGCACACTGGTCGCACTGGTAACCCTGGAAACCACTCCGACACACACTGTGACCCGTCACCAAGTCACATGACCCGTCCAGACAGCCGGGACCTGAACACTGACAGGCTGGATGGACACGCACACACAAAAACAACAAAACACAAACCAATAAATAACAGTCCCTAAAGACAAATACAGACAAGGGCAGCGTACAATATTTGTGAATGTTTGTTTGTTCAAGTTACTCAAAGTATTTCTATGTGTTTAGCAGCCTCACTGACTGAAGGTGTAAAAGTGAAACTATTCACACTGATTAACACGTCTTGGTGGAATGCTGTTTTCTCAGGAGTGTGTGTGTGCGAGTGTGTGTGAGGTTACTCCTGGGTGGCAAACTAACAGGATAAATAAACAAACTAATAAATAAAGCGCCTGGAATTCCTGACTCTGTTTGTGTATTTGTATTTTTGTCTGAGTGTGTGTGGTAAACAAATGGGCCACAATCCCTTAACATTCAACACTAAAATAGCTGTAAATTCTTCCAGTAATTTGAACAAACCTCAATTAAAGCACAATTTACTGTCTTTAACTGTCAAAAAGACAACAGGCAAAGCATCATGTTGTATTATTCATTATGTGTGTTTTGCTTTTGCTGTGTTTTTGGTCTTAACATTTTAGTAAATTTAGTTTTCCAATGTTTTATATAATCATAGCTGCAGCTCTAATATGTTTTTCTGTTAATCTATCCATGCGTCCGTCTCTCACCCTGACAGTTGAGTCCATAGAAACCTGGAGCGCAGGTGTCACAGTGGTCACCGGTGAAACCTGGTTTACAGATGCAGGTTCGAGTCCGGGGGTCCGGCCTGCACGAGTTATCCACAGTCCCTGCTGCGCTGCACTCACAGTCTGCAGACAGAATTTAAACATGTTTGTCAGCAATGTTTCTTTCTTCAGAAGTTATTTAATGTTTTATAAGGAGGATGAGAGAAAGAAAAACAGTGAGATTCAGTTTAAGTTCCTCTCTATGATGAGAATGAACTTCTCCTCTCCTCTGCTTTCCAAATTATATTTATCACAAACCAAACACAAACAGATATGAGCAGAACCACAGCAGGTGGCTGTGCAGAAAATTAAAAACGTGCTCAGTGTGTGTGAGGTTGGACTGAACAGTGTCTTTGTCCATCTTATCACACTGAACTGAAACTCCATTCAAACTACGGCGATTTTCCCAAAACTCCCCAAATGACGTAAACCCAAAACAAATATATGAGATAAGAGAATTGAAACTTTAATGCTGATTCAGCTGCAGAACTCTGCACAAAGGTGTGAAATAAAGAAATAAACTAACATCTACAGCTTCACAACCCCAGAACAGAGCAGAGAGATTAAAGTTCAGGTCTTACTGATGATCTCTCCTGCTGGTTTTGCCTCGCCGTTGTTGTTGTTGGTGGGATAGGTGGGGATGGCTGGTGGAGAGAAGGAATGAGGTTAAACCAGAGCCCAGACACTTTCTGTTGCAGGTGTTTCTGTTTCTGTAACTCACGGTAACAGTCAGGGAAGTTGATGAAGCCGCTGGCGCAGGAGTCGCAGTTCTCCCCGGTGTAATTTGGTTTGCAGAAACAGCGACCGGTCAGATCCTCGCAGGTACCATCTGTAAACTCTGACTGACAGTCACAGGCTGCAGGGAGGCAGAGAAAAGAGGAGCAAAGAGATAAATATACACTACAATTAAGTTTTGTCTCCATTTAATCATGTTATCTGAGGGACGACTGTCACTCACGTGAGCAGGCCAGTGGGGAGTCAATGGGGTGGTCAGGTGACCTGTAGTAGGTGGGGATACAGCGCTCACAGTTGACTCCAGTGGTGTGATGCTGAGAAGGAAAAGTTTCCATTACAGTTACCTCATCATGACTGTAATCAGTAACCAAATGTAATCATCTGCCGTCAGAAGACATTATCATTTGAGGCAACGACTGAATTGAGTCGTCGTTACCTGACAGTTGAGGCAGACTCCTCCTCCTCTGTGGTGTCCGTGGATATCGACGCTGCCTCTCCTCTGATTGACCTCGGGGTCGTAGTAACAGTCAAATGAATGACGGTGACAGTTGCACGCTGCAAAGACACAAAGTGAAACACAATCTTTGGATCTTTTCACGAGCAGGTGAATCAACAAGAAACACACACGAAGCTTTGTGAAACAACAGTGTAAAGATTCACCTGTGAGATAAAAAAAAACGCTGCGAGCCAAGAGTCAAGAAGCAGGAAAAGAGGAGAAAAGAGAACAAAGAGGAGAATGACAGGAAACAAGACAAGACAAAAATCAGAAAGAAAAGCAGAGCATCCAGTCAGGCCTTGTTCAGGCTGACAGCCCAAATCAGTCTTCTGGTATATCCAGATTGATTTTAGAAAGTCTAAACCCACTCAAAAACCAAATTATATTGTATGTGACATCTGAAACAACATTAATCATTAATCTCAGTCTGCTCTAAGAAGTCACTTCAAATGCAGTCGCTCTGAAATCTGTTTCCTCTGGCAGGTGTTCATTACACTCCACGACGGATCATATTCAGCATGTTTCCAAACAAATCAAAAAAGACTGAAATGAGAGAAGCTGTGATTAAGACAACCACACAGACTTAATCATCTCTCTGAGGGACATTTGATGAAAGTCAGTTATCAGATACTTTATTTCAAAGACAGTCATCAAAGAATGATGCAGTCTCTTTTTTTGTGATGTGGGCAGATATTTTCAGGGGGTGAGAATTAAAAGAGAAAAAACAACAAGAGTCGAGCTGACAAGGTTTTAACATGTATATTACTGTGCACATACTTAAAGGTAGTTAAGACACACAAGCTTTAAATTCACCCAAGCTTAAATATCCATCATCCATCTTTTAAAACTGCTCATTCTTTATAAACAAATAACATAAAATGTAGGAGTTGTGTCTGGAATATAACATAAATGTGACATATCACATTTTTTGTCTTTGAGCATGTTGCTGTGGAGCATCTGGTTCGTCTCTGGTTCAACAAATAATCTACTCACCTTCAGTTCTACTTTTTACAACCTCTCATACAGTCACTCTAAACTTTTTTTATGTGAAAACAGGTCTGAAAGCAGATGTTCAAATGTTCATTTGGTGGTTTCTATACAGGAAGGACAAGTTAAACGTTAGGAAACTACAACCCTTGAAGAAGAAGAAGAAGAAGAAAACGTCTTCCTTTGATTAATGAATAAAGAGAAACCAAAGTTTAATGGCTTAGTTTAACCTTAACATCATACACACAGTGAGAAGATTCCATGTGTCTCTTAACTTAATCTAAGATTAAAGAAAGAGAATTGCATCCTTAAGAAGTACATGTGCCCAAAGCCCAGACCGACCTTAAGTCTTCACACAGACTCAGTGAAACCCTGATAAGAGTTTTTCAGTCTTATCTGCCCCTCAGCGCCTGAGAGGTGCTGGCTGAATAAACCAGCGCTCCTTATCCTGCAGCTCCAACTCCAGTCTGATAGTACAGAGAGTTGTTCTCAGACATGAGCAACACTGCAGTTTTATTTTCTTCAAATGCCCCCCAGAAATTTCAGTTTGGTACACTACCCTCTGCACTGCTAGGCTCTGCTGGATTTTAGATTTTCCTCTCAGACCTTTTTGTTCAATTTAATTTTCTGTTTGAAGTTCCAGTGCATTTCCATCTTTTTTCAAAGGCCACACCTCCAGTTCGTAATGCAGGCTTTCTATCAACACCTTTAAGTTTCAAGCCCAAGTCAAGACATTTTTCAGGCTTTGGAAAACTCCTCTGGAGGAGGACATGTCACAACCGTTCTCACAAGCTGAGTAGAACGTCTTCTGATGAATAAACTAAACTTCAAGAGTAAAATCTGTGGAGTGCAACTTTAAGCAGCACCCCTCAGGATCTGACGTTGTAGCTCATACTCACATCAGATAAAACTAAAATAAAGTGATTACAGCTTTTCCCTCCTCACAATCTAATCTGCGTTATAACTGAGCAAGAAAAATCCCAATACACCACTGTGACTTACAGTGTGAACAGAACCTTATCCTCCATAGTCTCATGACTGCAGCTGCAGCAGAAGTTGCATCTGTAGTTTTGTTCATATCATGTTGACCTTTACTGACCCTGCTACTACTGTGATACCCATGTTGTTCCTTGTTAAATATAACTGCAGCTTTGATAACAGACGACTCTCGCATGTAAATATAACCAGCGTTTGGATAACACCAAGTTCACCCCCACGGACTCAAACGGTTCAGTTTCAGGGCACGATCAAACATTTCAGCTGATGATCCTGATGAAAGTCGCTGATGTGACGGTCAATCGTTCACAAAAACCATTTAACACCTTCTAGAGACGCTGCTCAGACGTGCATGTGTGAAAGTTATCAAGAAAGCTAACAGCAGCCCATGTGTTCGTTCAGCCTCATTAAATTAAAGCCAACTAGTTCTGTTGAACCAATACATGAAAGAAAACGCATTCCTCTGCAGGGATCAGTGATTTAACCCTGTGTGTGTGTGTGTGTGTGTGTGTGTGTGTGTGTGTGTGTGTGTAGCATGACTGCTTCTATATATGCTTGTGTGCATCGATGCATAGTATCAGGCTGCACTCACGTTCGCATTCGTTGGCGCTGTAGGTCGTGGCTGGTTTCCACGGTAACTGGTTGTATCCGGGGCAACACTGGTCACAAGACACGCCACAGGTGTTATGCTGACAGTCGCACTGCAACCTGCTAAACAACAACAACAACAACAACAGCGTTAGAAAAGAAAACAACAAATAGAATTCAAAAGCATATCGGTGATAACACACAGTCAAAGTCTGATTTTGGACTTTACATCTCAATTTATCACTATTACACTGACACACACACACACACACACACACACACACACACACACACACACACACACACACACCTGGACAGACACACTGCAGACACAAAAGGCTGAGATATGCCTGTGGTATGTACCGATCTCAGCCAATTGTGTTTTGGGTAAAACATCATTTGAACTCTTCTCAAAAGTTCACATTCCTCTACCTCTTACCCTGCTATTGTCACTTCAAAGAAAGAAAGGAAGAGAGAAAGAAAGAGAAGTGTGAAAGAAAGTGAAAAGAAAGGAGAAAAGTGGAAATAGACCCTCCCAACAATGAAAGAGTTAATCTTTCTCCTTCATCGACAGCAGCTGACTGCTTCACCCTGGCTTTTAATCCGATTAGTCTGTAAACCTGCGGCCTGCGGAGTGTGGCCAAAACACAGCAGGGAGAGAGAAAAACCCTCTTAACGCTATTCTCTCGTCTCTCTGAGTCCTCTTTCCCGGTCAGAGAGACACAAACACAGAGGACTTGAGTCACGGGAGAGAAGTGTGATCAAAAGGAAGGAAAAAAAAAACACTGACAATCAGCTAAGAAATGTTATTCCTGTCTCTCCAGAGTCATTGACTCCAATCCTGTAACAATCCTATTTTCGGAGCAAATATCAGACGACTCAACCTGTAACTGAAAGCACAGGTGAAAAGTGAATGTGTTTTTGCTTCTATGTTTTTCACATGTTTTGCTGATGACTCGCTCCTGTAGCATTGATGAAAAGAGGTTTTTTTCTTCTCAAAATTGACTTTAAAATGACCTTAATTCAGGTACTACTCAAGTCAAATCCGCATGTTTAACTTTTCTGGCTGTGCAAGAGTCAAAACCTAGAATAGTCTGCAAAAGAATCATTTCCAAACAATCAAACTTTGATGCTCAGATGTTGATTAAATCTACATAACAACAACAAGAGGCAGAGCGAGCAGTGACAGTTCATTCTGCTCAGAAGGACCAGACCTTTTGATATTAGAGATGTAACGATATCAAAATCTCATGATACGATGATACCTTGGTAACAAATTCAAGTTTGGGTTGAAATCACCGTCCATTCAATTCTTGAAAGGTCAAAAATCTCTGTATATTAAAATAAGTCTCTATTTGAATCGTATTTTAACTCTGTAAATTGTCTGAAAACTGAAAGGCTGCTCTGCTGTGGTGAGTTGTGCTACTGCGCTCTACTGATAACACGTCTGTATATTGTGTTTCAACAGGGCTGATTGTGTTTCCAGCTTTCACCTTAACTATCACTATATTGTTATATTTCCTGTGAAACTTATATGGAATGGTGTTTTTTCTTGGCCAGGTCTCCCTCGAAAAGAGACTGCAGTCTCAGGGGACTTCCAGGTTAAATAAAGGTTAAATAAATTAAACAAATAAATAAAAACATCCAGTCAATCTCTTTCTCAAACACAAACACACTTTAATTCACATGCTCCCTGGTGCATCCTCTAACTCTCTGGCTCTCCATCCTTCTTTCCTCTCCTCCCTGGCGATCAGCTCGGTTCAAGCGTTTTAGGAAATGACTTTCAATGGAGGGTTTCCATCCAAATTCACTACTTCCTGGTTTCAGCCTTTAGCAATGGACCAGAAGCTTCCTGACCGAAGCAGATTGAGCTTTTTCATTACTCACAGGAGTATTCAGCTGAATTCAATTTAAATGGGCTAATAGTTTGACATTAAAAGCACAAACAATGTGCTTAGAAAACATTGTTTTAAAGGTGCTGTACGTAAGTTTTTGCTAACAAATAGCAAAGTTACCATTAACAGCTGTTTGCTTACCAGACTAGAAGAAGTTCAGCATTGTACCTCATTCTTTTACAAACTGAAAGTTGTGTCCAGAAAAGTAACACCAAGTGTTAACTCTACCTTCTATCACTTCCTATGAGTCTATATCTTGTAGACACTGTACAGAGCAGAGTCTGACCTCAGACACACTGTCAGGTGTGTGTTTAAACTTGTTAAAATTTAGCTAAACCTCACGTCCTGTGTGTGTCTGTCAGTATTTGTAGCGGGGTCTGGAGCAGACAGATGTGGAGGACTGTGTGTGTTTGATGGGTGTTTGTAATATCTCTGAAGGCCCCAAAGTTATAGTAAGAAGACGTGTGTATACTTTCACATATCTGCATGTGTATACTGTCACGCTTGGACACACATTTTTACACACTTACGCAGAAGACCTTTTCCCCTGGATGTGTAAAGTCCAATCAGAAACCTAAAGGAAAAACTGAGCTTTTGTCCAGAGTTTGCATGAATTCCTCTTCTCTTACATACTGTTTGACCAACTTAAATGCATAGAGTTCACAATTTAGTCAATGTAAGATGAATTTTCACCAGTAAACTGCACTAATATGACAAACTGTGTAGGACTGTTTCATTTGTGTTAAAGCCACCAATCTGTTACAAGCAGGTTAAAACAAATCCTTAGACATGACACTCAGACTGGCATATAAAATATCTTCCAAAACACAATTATGTGTAATTCAACCAAGTCTAAAATACACTGAGGTATTTTAATGACTCTAATTGTATAGTTCAGATTTCATACGTTGTGCATGCTTCAATCTCTTTCTGACACCCTCAGTGCAAACCACGGTATATGTTTATACTACAGGAAGTGTTTATACTGCCATGATAATGTATGTCTGTTAAACTGATGATGAGTAACCCACAGGGAGTACAGTCAAACTAAACATGCACTACCTCCTGAATGAGCATCATCTCTGGAGTCTAGCTTCTCTCCCTTTTTGTGGGATTAGAGGGATTGTAGAAGATTACAGTAATAAAGCACATTGATATTCATCTCTGCCCTCAGATATTAAGCTACTAATTCTGTCTGCACTGGGCCGTATATACCCGAATGCATGCACAACAAATGTGTTTATACTGTAGATGTCATGTTAATAACATGGAGGTTAAACAGAAGAAGTAAACAGAGGTTTTATATGATGAGTAGCAGGCCTAAAATACTATGTTAGCCTTATTTACAGTGAGTGTCGGAGAATGATTGAGTCGGCCAAATATCGAGATACAAGTGGATAAACAATACAAATTAGGGGTGTAACAATACATTCATGGTTCAATAAACTAAGTTTTGATTAGTTTAATTATAGAGAATCCCTGATTTAGAACAAATAAGTAAACAGAGGTTTAGCACATTTTATGCCTACGTTCGGACATCATGTTGGATGTGGCTGTTGCCATGTGGCTGCCAGTTTGTGTAGTTTGTTCTGTTCAGCACCATTTGGTTTCACTTTGCTGCATCACCTCCAGTTCAGGCTCAGAGCTCAGAGAGGTGAGGCTACATCTGGGATAATCATTAGCACAGCTGGCGTTTGTGTGTGTGTGTGTGTGTGTGTGTGTGTGTATTTGAGTGTAATTAAGTCCGATCCTGCATGTGTGTAACTGGTGCTATGAAAACAGACTTTTCCTATGGGTGTCATTGAGGTGTCGGAACAATAACTAAAGGAAAAGAGGAAGGAACTGTGTAGACAGAGCTGCTGTGTGTGTTATGATTGTTTAGACCATGGCCACTGTTAATTCTGGATTTTAGTAACTGAACAGTTTAACCAATGACCTCAGCTAAAGAGTTTAGAGTTATTTATCTAATAAAACATAAACAGATTCTCTGTGAGAATACAGCTCTAATTATCATATTTATGTGGATGTAGAACAATAGGAAGATTGAACTGGACTTAAATCACTTGGCTGCATGATCCTCCAGATTCAGACTCAAATGGATTTCACCTTTAGATACAGTTGTTTGACTTTAACAAAGAAAAGACTGAGCTTCAGGAGATAGACAGTGTTTAGTTTGTGACTCATTTGGGTTTCTCACACATAAAAGAATGATTAACCTTCGTGGAAAAAGCGATCAGTGTGAGATGAACCCTTCCAAACTATTTAAAGCACTCTTCAAATATAATCTCTGCTTTTAACTGGAATTTAAACAGTTATAGTTGTGGTAATGCAGTGGGTAGAAATATGTTATTTAGGGGGAATTCTGGTATTTTAAACAGTCAGAGGAATGTAGATTGATCTGTTGCCATGTGTATTTTTATGCAGAGTCATGCAACTAGTGTTAGAGCTGTGTAAATCTAATATAGACTTGTTTCACACATGCAGGTGTTTGATTGATGGGAACACAGGATGAGGAATTCAAATAAATCCCTCCTGACCTCATCAAGCGTTTGGAGATGCTCTGTCTGGTTTGTGTCAGAGAGAAGGAATGCAGAGCAGAGCGCTCGAGCTCGATCTGAAAACGTACATCAGCCCTGCACTTTGTTTGGCGTTGTTATATCCAGCAGGTGTGCTGTGGACGGCAGCAGGTCTGCTGACTGGAGGTCTGTGTTTTAAAGGCAGCAGGTTCAGACTGCAGCTGCACTGCTAACATCATCACAATGGAGAGAAACTCAACAGTTTGCAGTTTTAATGCCACAAGACACAGACTGCATTGTGATGGAGAGTGGACAGCCAATCAAAAAAGAGTTCAATTAGTTCAGTAGTTGGTATCAATATGACAATACAAACCTGTAAACTACTGACTAACGTCAGGGGCAAAGCAAAATCTAAAAATATAAATAGTAATGTTAATATTTACAACCAGTCTACTGTTTGTGAGCCATGACACTACAACTCCAGCCTGTCTTCTACCAAACATGGTCAGCTTTGAGATTTCAGATGCTGTGAAGTAAATCTGTGATAAAATGACTCAGTGTGTTCACTCTGTCGATATGATCATGAGATCCATTTCTATCCAAGCTGCAGGCAAAGGTATAAACACGAAGCATGACTGTGGAATGTGATCACTCAGTTTTATCTGTAACCAAAGGCCCATCCAAAAATATTTCCATGTCTTCAGTCTTGTTTTCATATTGCAATTTTGTCTTTTTGTCTGAGCTGCTTCCTCCTCATCCTCATCAATGCATCCAGTCTTGTTTTGCTTTTTTACATCTTTTTCATATTTCACTCTCTGCAGAATCTCATCTCTTTGTCTCCAACTTTTCTTCCACAACTCCCTGACTCAAACAATGAGCTTTTGGTCCGATTTATGCTTCTACATTTTTCAATTCTTTATTTTTCTCCTCTCTTTCTTATCAATGCATTCCATACTTCAGTTTTTCTCTGCAACTTGAAGTCTGTAAACCTGACGCTCTGTCTTTGTCCTAATTAACTTTCTGGCTCGACCTCTTTGAGACCTACTTGAGACCCACCACCAGCACCTACAACTGATTTTCTATCAGCTATAAATCGAGTGAAACCAAATGTTTGCTGGTTTCTGCTTCTTCAATCTGCAGATTTAATGTTATAAACTGAATATTGTTGATTCTGGGCTGTATCTACATATCTCCTGCAGGATGTCAGGGTCACGGTGTAAACACCTCCCACCAGCAGTATATTTGCCTCCACTGTACATCACACTATGCGACTACCCCACCACCTCTTCTCATCTCCCCCCCTCCTCCCTCCAAAATCCCTTCTTTACTCCCAAATTCCCAAATCAGTCATGTGCAACAAGACGGAAAGAGCTACATCACCGGCTTTCCAAGAGACTGTCTCCAGATACCTTCAACAAGTCTGTACGAGTGTGTGTGCGTGTGATCGTCTGTATGTGTGGGTGTAAGAGAGGAAGAAATTGGTGACATGTAATATAAGTGTGTGTGTGTGTGTGTGTGTGTGTGTGTGTGTGTACAGAGACAGAGAACAAACAGGCGGATATGTGACTGCTCATGCCCTTGTGTGTATATATGTGACTCATGGTGGATTTGACAGAGTAATGATGGCTTATTGTAAAATCCTCCACAGCCCCTAGGTACTGCAGTTGCGCACACACACACACACACACACACACACACACACACACTGCACACACACCTGCTTATGTAGGTGTGTGTGTAAGGTACAGCCGCACACATTCACACACATATTATTAAATTAATCACATACTGCCCACTTCCACTTTTCATGAGAGACCTACACTTACTTGGAAATTCACTCACTCACACACACACACACACACACACAGTACAGTAGATGCACGTGTATTAAAACAAGCTCCATCTTGTCTTTATTGTCTCAACAATAAACACTACTTAAAAGGAACAGGAAGTGTATTTGTGTGGAAGTTACAATCAGAAACTTCTCTGCCTCCAGCTGTTTCTGTCCCATGAAACTGTGTGAACACACTGAAGAAAAACAACTGTTTATCTTCCTCTGGCTCCTCACGTCGTCCCTGCTCTGTCCTTCCACCTTTTTTTAAATCTATGTGTAAAAGGCCAGCTGTCTTATTGGTTGAACTGCAACAGTGGAGCCAGCCCTAGAAAGGCGAATGTCGGTGACTGAGTGAGTGAGTGTCCAGGTGATGAAGTTGGCCAACATTTTTGTTTCCCCCTCCGTTACTCTGAGGTTTTTGCTGGCCTTGCAGAACCAGACCAGTCTTGTTTTCCTTTGCTAATAAAGTCTTAAGGTTTTACATCACAACTGCTTGTTATGTTACAATTAATTAATTAATTACATGTACCAAAAACATTGAGTGAACATTAACAGACATGACACTGCTGAGACAAAACAACATATCATTGCACGTTGTGTACGTATGAGGTCACACAGTCAGTGGGATTCTACTCACATGTCCTCAGTCTTCATTTGTCAACTTTATTTCCTGTTTAAGACTCAACTTGCTGAATTTGTTTGGAAGCCAATGAATTTGCTTCCTAAACGTCAGAGAGCGACATTTCACTCACACAGGATGAGACATCTTAATTAATTGTCAGTTTGGTAATAGAGCCTGCAACTGTTCAGCCTAATTTACCAGACTCACTGTAGACGCAAACTGATGTTCGACTTGACATTGAGTCTTGGCCAAATCTCCAGTCAAAAAAAAAAAACAACTTTTACTTGATAAAAGAAGTTGCTTTTTGTTTTTTCTTCCATACAAATTTCAGGTTTTGCTCTCTCTCCCTGGTTGTGTTGTAACAAATCTCATATCTTATTTGCATTACAGGTATGCAGGTACATTTTCCTGAAAAAAGGCAGACAGCACAGGCAGCGAACAAAACCACAGCCAAGAATCATTGAAACCCTTCAGCTACAGATCACAGTCACAGCTCCAGGATAATAATAATGTGCTTCTTGTAGTGTTGAGTGTGTGTGTATGTGCATGTGTGTTGAAGTGGGCAGACATCTCTGAGTCACTGCACTAAGAGTAATAACATAAATCATTTTTATACCTGGCTTTGTTTACCAAGATTTCCTCTCATCTTTGATCAGTCTGAGACACACACACACACACACACACAATATCTATGCTACATAATCCAGTCACAACAATGTCAGTTTGCCACAGGTCTGTGAATCATGGTGCAGTCTAATTCCCTGATTGTGTGTGTGTCAATGTGCGTGTGATGTTCATGGGTGTTTTGAAGGTCGTCTTACTTGTAAGGGTCGTTTGGGTCCTTGGCGTTGCAGGCCTCAGCGTGTCCGTTACACACACAGCGTCCTCCGATACTGATGTCTTTGATACTGTAGTAATACTATAGACAAACAACAACATCAAACACACGACATCAGTTTTTGTGATATTTAATACTTTGTGATATTTAGGAGTAGTTTGACATTTTATTGCAGAGTTAGATTTGTTAGAGAAGATCGATACCATGCTCATTCCTGAAGCTGGAATGTGGAGATTATTAGCTTAGCTTAGCATAAAGACTGGAAACAGGTGGAAACAACTAGCCTGCCTCTGTCCAAGGAGAAAATAATAAGAAGAATAATTTAAAAAATCACTTTAAGGCTCATTAATTAACAAGTTACATCTTGTTTGTTAAATTCTGACAGGTGGATTTTGCTGCTTTTGGTCTTTATGCTAAGCTAGGCTAAACATGACCTGACTAAAGCCTCATAATGCACCAAAATATTTTAAAAAGTGCACTAATTAACATCTTGTATCTTTTTTTTTTGTTCCACACACAAAAGTATTCCATACAAAAATGTAAAATTACAATTTGTAGTTTTAGAGGGAGATATGTAATCATAACTGTCACCTGGTTCTAGCCCTATACTGACACGACATTCATAAGGAAAAGAAGTGAATGTTTTTCCCAAAACATGTTTATCCAGTAATATCCAATCAGAGTAACAATCACACTTTTGGAAGAACATGACAAAATCACTGCGTGAGACATGATTGGTTTTGTCTTACCCTGCGGGTGACTGTGGGGTCGCGGAGCGCCTTGCCCATCAGGTGTCCCAGCAGAGTGTTGGTTCTCAGGAAGCGCAGCCTGATGTTGGTGGCCTTGGTGAACTCCCTCAGCACCGGCGAGTAGGAGAAGTTCATGGCCCCGGGACGACCGTTCACCAAGGACACCACGATCTGAGAGAGGGGAGGAGGAGGACAAAAGGTATCAGCTATGTCTTATTTCAAGGCTCCTTGGAATGGACACCTTGAAGATATTTAGATCCCATGTGCACAAAATAACCCAGGTAGCAGTGACGTAAAGTTGTAATGTTATTTTGCAATAAATTGATTGATTCCTTGCTTCATGAAATGTCAGAAAATAGTGGAAAATGTCCATCACAGTGGCCAGAGTCCAGGATGAGGTCTTTAAATGACTCGTTTTGTCCATCAAATTAAGATTTTCAGTCATAAGATGAAGAAAAACAGCAAATATTCACATTTGAGTAGGATGTAGGGAATGTTTGCTTGAAAAATGACAATTTATCAATTATCAGATCAGCGGATTGATCATTTTTCTGTTGATCGACAGCTCTACAAAAACATTTCATATGTTATATACGAACACAAACATACCTCTCCGTTCTCCAGCGGGACGATACGCGAGTATTCGGTGGTGCAGACGATGTCGTCATCACTGGTGATTCTTTCGATGGTTCTCTGCCCAAAACGCTCGATACAGTCTCTCTTAGAGGCTGCGCACGCACACACACACACACACACACACACACACACCACACACAGATGAAAGAGAAGCAGAGAAAGGGGGGAGAAAAAAGAGAAAAGCTTATGATCAGTTAAAACCACATACTGGGAAACTCGTTAAACTTCATGAGTGTGAGCCACCTTGTTGCATTTTAATGATGCGTCTCAGTGTGATAATTAGAGGAGGTTTAGTGGAGGTCTATGTTTTTCCCTATAGTCCTCCTTAAATACACCTCAGCTGGAGCTACACAACAGCTGGAAAGCACAATCATCAGCTGCCACTGGCTACACTAACTGTATAACTCCCCCCCCACCTACTGTAAACTTAACTCTGATTCCAATCACAAACCCAATACCTCTGATTCAACATCTTTTTTATTCATGAATTAATCATTGTCCTCTTTATGTGGAGCAGTTTTGAGGTCTTTTAGAATTCATTCAAATCTCAGCAGCATGTTTGATGCTTTGACTTGTTTGAGCCACACTGTTTCCTCCTGAAGACAGCAGAGCACATTCCTGGAATAGTTGTCAGTTTATCTCAGATTTGTCCTTGACACAGAAGAAAACACTGAGAAAACAAGACAAAGATGAGGAGAGAAGGGTGATTTTATAATGTCAAGATGTCAGATTCAACCCTCTAGGAGGAGTGTGTGAGTGCAGCTTAGTGCCGGCTGCAGCAAATCAAACTAAAACTGTCAAATAGCTCTGGGATTTACAGCTTTGAGGCCAATGCTAATTTACTCTGTGCTATTTACCACACACGCATGTATCTCCTGTCCTCCCTCTGGCTCTGAGACACTGTAGATTAACACCAACATTTCAGGGAAGACTTCATCCTGCTGAAGTCACAGTTAATGAAGTCACAGTTGAAAAAGATCCAGTGTTTTATCTTTTGTAAGAAAAGTTACTTTTCTCATTAAGGTACATTTTAGGTACAGGGGGGTGTAAACTGCAGAACTGGGAAAGATTTTCCTTGCAGAATTGTCCCTCATCTCCTACATGCTGTCACTGGTTTTGAGCTGTATATTTTTCTTTTACGTTGTTACGTTTGTCCTAGTGTTTGCTTGATCTTTTAACTTTGAAATTTAAAGCTCTACCATTGATCTGATTTGGACAGCATTAAACACACACTGAGTCCCCATGAGTATATGCTGCAGTGATGTAGTTAAGTCTGAGAACAAGCTGACCCATACTGTCAGTGTAAAACTTAACATTAAAGAATTTCAAATTAAAAGTCCATCAAACGGTCAAGATGTGATTTGTGTGCCACTGCCATCTTGGACACCTGGAGCAGCTTTCAATGATGCTAATTAATGGCAGGTCATAATGTGTATACTCACACACTTACACACAGGTGAGGTAGACCCAAACCCCCGCTGAGTCTCTTTACTCAGATGTTCTTCAAGCTGCAACCTGCTGCCAGACATGCCTGGAATTCCCCTCCAGCCCACCTGGATTGACAGCTGCCACAGCCAATCAGCTGGCAGCTCTATGATGTAATGACCCCCCCCCCCAACCTGACCAACAAACCAACCAACCAATCAACTCCCTGCCCCCAGGCTGCTGCTTAACTCTGAGAATTAAACCGAACCCTGAGGGAGGCTAGGAAAGCATGAAGTGATGCTGATGGAATCTGATGTGGTGTGGTCCTAATAACCTGACATCTGGAGTCAAACATTTGTGTGTATGTATGTATTGTATAGGTGAATATACTGTACATGTGTACGCATGCTTCTACTCACAGGCGAAGTACTGCCAGGGTCGGTAGGTCTGACCGAAGTCAATGGATCTCTCCAGAACCCAGAGGTCTGGACGGGGAGAGTTGGCGAACTTTATCAGCACGTAGGCGACATGGAAGAGCTGCAGAGACACACGGAGAAGAAGAAACATTAAAGATCATATTCTAACATTAACTTTGTTTTGATTGTTTTCCCAAACATTTCTGTGATTTAATGTGAATTCAGCAAAGAGAAAGAAGAAAATGCAAAAGGCCAAAAAGGAAAGGAAAGGAAATTAAAGGATGTGAAGAGAAAAGAAAAGACAGGACAGGATAGGAAAGTAGGGACAACACAGGAAAGCCAACCAGCAACTGAGGTGAAAAAGGAAGAGCGAGCTGCCAGCTTCTAATAAAACCAATCAACCTTTGCCTTGACCTCAACAGATGACCTGTGAAACGTCTCCTCTCTGAGGACACATCACGTCAAAACCAACTACAGTACGTCTGATCTATCATGTCCTGTTACGAGTTGTTGTCAAAAAGCTCCTGATTCCTGACACTAACGAGCACCAGATGCTCCTTCGTCACACTCTCTAGTCTCAGCCCGGCTCTCCGGCCGTCTGCAGTCTCTTCTCTTTCACTTGTCATCCCTCATTCATTTCCTGAAAGACCCTGAAGCTGCTTAGACGGTGATGACAAACTGCTCTCATGGGCAGAGAGGGAAAGAGAGAGTAGTTCAGCTGTACTGTTTTGTCTGTCAGACCCTGAAATCGCTCCCCAGTTGAAATGGAACACACTGAAATAACACCATGACACACTTAATAACATTATAACAAATCACAATCACCTCCTCTGCCTGTGTGCGTGAATGTTGTACAAAGGAGCAGTGTTGATAGCTCAGTGTAAGTGAAACATGTGTTGAGTTAAACTACATATAAATCTGTAGGCTGGAGCCCCTTTGGCAAGTGGGATCAACAAAAGCTGACTGGAGTCGGTCTAATCAATGAAAGCAGATTGCAGGTGTGGGTTAAAGCAACTTTGACTTCAAAACATTTGAAGTTGGACTAGAAGCATCTGCTGATGTGAAGCATGCCTCGCACAAAAAAGAGTCTCAGAGGATCAACAATTGTTGATTTGCATGAAGCTGGAAAGGGTTGCAAAGTCATCTCAAAGAGTTTAGATATTCCTCAGTGTAACAGTCCGATGGAAGTAATGTAGCTCTGTGGTTACTCTCCCTGGAAGTGGGAGCCCAGCTAATATGACTCCAGGGGAATAATGCAGATGGTTCAATGACATAAAAAAAGAAAAAAAAAGCTTCAGGGAATCATTGCAGCTGATTAACATCTCTGTTTATGAGTCTAACAAACGCAGTTCACAGTGGATGGCTGCACGGAGAAAATGAAAATAAAAAAAACATTCCTGAAGTTTTCCCAAGAGTTCCTTAACATTCCACAACACTACTGGGAAAATGTTTTGTGGAGTCGGAGAGTTGTCAGATTTGTTTGTGAAGAACGTGCAGCAATACGTCTGGTGTAAGAAGGGCAGCCCAACGGTGAAGTAGGGTGAAGGGAGGATCATGATTTAGGTCTCTGCTCGCCACCATCAGTGTGTCTTATAAGGTAACGTCAGGGTGGCTGTGCACCAGCTGAACCTCTGAACCCAAAGTCTGAGCAGAACATCCGATGTTACTCAGACCATATCGGACACAGAGGGTATAATTTGAGCTTAAATCCTTGGAAGTAAAAACCAACCAATTTGTCTTTCAGTCCATGTTGCAACAAGCTCGAAGTTTTGCTGGTCTTTGTTTCACCAAGAACACACACACACACACACACACACACACACTCTTTGATCATCCATCACTGGAGTTTGGTCTGTGATCTCCCGACTTCCTCCTTTTGACATGCAGCTCTGTCAAAGGTGGTGACAACACACACACCACACAACAACTTGTACACACAAAGACCTGCAAAAACTAGTACTACTCCGTCACTGTGGAATGCCAAAAGTGTGTATTTCAGGCTGATGAATGAGAGAGGAGGAGGAGGATGGAGGGATGGAGGCAGAGCAGACGGAACATGTCGGTGTGGACGACAGAGACTCGGGTTCATCCATCCAGCTCCATCATCTCACCTCGCAGCTTTCAAACTGCAACTTCAGGCATGAGTTAGATGATCTCTCAAACAAGGAGAGAGTTTCTATTGATGCAAGTCTCAGAAAATATCCATAAACATCTTATAATTTCATATGCACTTTCACTTTATATCAGAAGACCGTCCAGTTAAAGAAAGTGGATTCTACTTCAAACACAAAATCCTGTGTGTATAAGCATAAGTGCATGTCAAGTGCATGTGTGTGTGTGTGATTGTGTTAGAGAGAGATCTGAGGGACAGGAAACAGAAAGCGAGGCCTCTGCACATCCCTCAGGGCCAAAGATATTGAAAGAAAAATCCAGAAGCATTCCTCCGATTCCAGGGTTAAAGTTTGACCCGCTCAGGGAGCAACCTGAAGTTCAGAGCCGATCCTCTGAACCGAAGACGTTTCTAACTGAAAACACACGACTGAACATGCAGAGAAATCAGGTGACCTGCTCAGAAACAACAGCAACAACTCTGACGACTGATCATTAAATTGGTTTTTTTCTTAAATCCAGCTTCTCCAATATGAGGATTTGTTGCGTTTTAGTTTTACATCACTGTACATGGAACATCTTTGGGGTTTGGGCTGTTGATTAAAGACAAACAAGACATCTGAAGACTTCACCTTGGGTTTTATTCACTATTAATGAACGTTTGTAGCAAATTAGAAGAGATTCCTTCAAGGTGTTACTGAGAGTGGGACGGACAGATATGTGAACATAATGCCAAAATAAAGAAAGGCTAATCAAAATAATCTTTAGCTGCAGCCTTGATGGGAAATGTCTTATTAAGTTTTAGAATCACAAACACCTGTAAAGCCACTACTGTCAATCATCTAAAATGTCACGTAGCACCTGTAGTTATATTAATGTGCTGTATTTAAAGGAATAACATGCACAATTAAACCACTGCTCTCTCTCTCTCACACACACAGCTGTCTGTCTCCAGCTCTCA
This sequence comes from Lates calcarifer, assembly GCF_001640805.2. Lineage (NCBI taxonomy): Eukaryota > Metazoa > Chordata > Actinopteri > Centropomidae > Lates > Lates calcarifer. Next base: position 25,500,656 of record NC_066838.1, on the reverse strand, counting down.
GTGGGAGCCAGTCTGTTGCCTGGTATGAACACACACACACACGTACACACTTTCAACAAAAGGTTTCGCTGACCCCCTTTTTCTCCACCACAGATACACACCCTCCATAGGATTTATGGATTAGTGGCGGCTTCCCAGGTCAGCCTCCCTGAATTGCCTGCAGACCCATCAGTCAAACCGCTGTTACCGCGGCAACGGGCAGCTAGCAACAGGTCAGACTAAGAGGGGCCAAAGGCAGAAACTGAAAAGTCGCCTTGGGTACAGGTGGAAAAGGACAAGAACAAACTGAGGCTTCATTAAAGCTCTGAGTCAGAGCTGAGGCGGCTTCTCTCTCTCGCTCTCACCGCTCTAACCTCAAAGCTCGGCACAGAGTCGAGCCATCAAAGACTTCGACACATTTAAAAGTGCACTTAGGATTACTTCATCGTGTAACCTCGCAGGACAGGGCTCTCGACAACCGTGGCACGTCCTTAAGAACGACAAGTGAAGAGGTGAAGACCAACGACGATTTATGATTTGTGATGACAGGAGGAGTGGAGGGCGGATCAGAGGAACGAATGAATGAAAGCAGAGATAATCAGGGAGTTGGGGCAGAGTACAGTGACACAGGGTCGACTGTTTGTACTGTGTTTTTACTATATTAGGTACAGTATACATGATGAAAAGACTGCTGTGGTTTAGTGGTGTATAAAAGAGGTTATACATGAGCAGGAATGTGAACCTGTACTAAACCTGCTGCAGATACTGGTTGAATGTTTAGGTATATATGTATACATATATATATATATGCCCAAGTGTCCAAGGAATGCAGGTGTGTGTGTGTGTGTGTGTGTTTAGCCCCTGGCTGGTTTAATAATTGTACACATTCCTTGGTGGCACCACATTCCCGGTGCCTCAGGTAACCATGGAGATAAGACGAGAGACATACAACAAAGGGAACTGAGGGAAGGATGGAGGGATGGAGGTAGGGAGAGAGGGAGGGAGGAGACGCTTCGACATGTATTAACCCCTGAAGAGACGGTGATAAAGGTGGACAGATCAACTTTAAACATCAGTTTTAGTTTTAGTTGTGAATTCACAACCTTTTATGGAAGAAACGCTGTGGCTGAATCCTTAACATTATACATCTACACCTGAAACAATTAGCCAATTAAATATCAGATTAAATGACAGCCCTTTGCATAAACGTTTTAATCAGAAAAAACAAGTTTCTCCTAAAAAGATTGTTTTTTGTAAAACAGGGCACTATTACATTCAAATGCATCATCTCTGCAAGTTGAACTGATTTCTTCCCTATCAAAACGAACCTTCAGGGCTTCAAAAAATGTCTCCCTTTCCATGGGATTCAGTGTTAAGAGATGATAAAGATCTAATGGCTGCAATCCCACATTTGGATCTGCACCAAAATCTAATCAAGTGTTCCTTGGCCCAAAGGCAATCTGGCCCCTGTGAGGCTGCAGTGATCGAAAGGAAAGAAGAAAAACAGGTAAATGAAATCAGAAAGTTATTTGAGCACAAGCGTCCAGTCTGACAGAAACATGATCACTGAAATACATTCAATAAATGTAAGTAAATGTAATGCTACAGGGGATAAAAGATGTGATGAACAGGATGGGTGACTGGAGAAACAGATGGAGGGAAAATAGAAAAAGACAGAGAGGAAATCTAAACCAAGTGACCTCCAGGGGAAGGGGCAGACCTGGACACTGGTTTTATGCAGTGTGTGTGTGTGTGTGTGTGTGTGTGTGTGTGTGTGTGTGTGTGTGTGTGTGTGTGTGTGTGTTGAGACTGGACAGTATCAGAGTGTGTGACAGACAGACTGACCAAGAGACGGTCCAACAGTTGATAAATGTTCACAGCAGAGAAAACACAGAGCTGTGAACTGCTGCCAGTCAACACATGGCACCACTGACAACACTGTGTGTGTGTGTGTGTGTGTGTGTGTGTGTGTGTGTGTGTGTGTTTTGCTGAACTGCAGACCAGTCTCCCATATCCAACTTTAAAGATGTCGAGCCCCTGGAGGCCAAAGATAAAATGATGAAAACTCATTTCACACTAAGTTGTTAAATGGCTTCAACTGATTATCAGAACTGTCAGATTCATTTCCTGTCACTCACTAATTGATTAACAGGAATCCATTCTCACTGAGCCTTCAAGAGCCTCTTTAATCACAGCTCACACACTGATACAGTGACACTGACAACATGCTCCGACCCTGAACGCAGCACTGACAGATGTTCTGGTGCGTGTGTGAGATATTTCTTTACAGTAAGCGAGGCGGATGGGCAGATTATTCTGGCGTCTTGAGGGAGTCAAGAGGGATAAAGTGTGTATATTAGAGAATGTGTCCAGAAGAGAGAGAGAGAGAAAGAGAGAGGGTGATAAAAGACAGGGATAAGGGAATAATGGCAGTGCTGTAAAGCAGCTGTATCTGTCAGTTTGGAAGAGATTTAAAGGACCATGAGTCATAAGTGTTTCTCTTACTGAAAGATAATTTTAAAGCATGACAATAGCCACGTACACCTGATGCATTTTTTGACAACACACTTTAGGGATGCGACCAACTAAAAGGTTTTTAAGATAATTTTTAAGAGCTGAAGATTTTAAATTTACAATAATACGACAAAACCACATATAAGATAAAGACAAGCAGCAAATCCTCACATTTGATGAGATGCAACCAACAATATGGAAAAGTGACTGAAACAAGGAGTCGAGCATCATCATAGCTGCCAGTGAATTTTCTCTCCAGTGACTAATCATCAGTCTTTTCTCGTGCTGCACGTCATTTATTGTTTTTAATTAAGCGCAGCCACTGACATTTTGCCAAACAGTATGTCTTTATTGGAGGAAAACGCTCTGTGCTCCAGGCCTCACCTCTACAGATCCTAAAACTTTACAGCCTCATGTCAAAGTTCCTTTACAACTCTGCAGAATGTGATGTGTCTGCTTGTTGTTCACAGTGAAGGAGCTTCTTGTATAAGATGTAAAGATGTTAAATGACACTGCCCTCGTAACACTCCTTTCCATTCCAGTTTCCACTGACTCTTATTATCTGTCAGTTATCTGTCAGTCGCTGTGTAATCTGTCTCACTCTGTCTCTGCAGAAAGATCCAGTGGTGCCAGACTGAACAGCTGCTGTACACACACACACACACGACCAGCAGTAGAAGAACTGAAAGGCTGATTTATACTCCTTGTACAGTCTATCAGTATCTCTGCAGAGAGATGGCAACTGTTGTGTGTGTTGTATGTATGTGTGTGTGTGTGTGTGTGTTGTGTGTCAGGCTTGGAAAGCTCCCAGAGAGCGAAGGTCATTCTTCACATTCCAAGTCAATCTCAGTGTCTCAGTGTTGTACCTCTCTTTCCTTTCCTAATCCTCCCCAAACATGCAGTCATCTCTCTCCTCCTGCTTTATCCCTCTCTCTTTGTCTTTCTCTCTCCTTTACATATTTCTCTCAGTCCAACGATATTCTGAGCGGCTCCTCATCAAAAGCTCATTTAAAATCTGGTCTTAAGGTTACAAAGTCTATTTGCGTGCACGCAACATTTTCAATTTCTCACAATCTCATAATCGTAGAGAAGATTCCTGTGGCTTTCACACGTTTTTCATCTGGTTATGATTTTGAAACTGATATGATCCTTCCTGTAATGGATACTTCTCGCAAAGACTGTAAATTTGGGCTTTATAAAGTGACTTGTTACATGTAAGTGTGCTGTTTGGGTACAGTTACCGATAAGTATTGCTATATTCTAACTGACTGAGTGAATCACTCAGGATTCTCAGCTTGTATACATCAACCAAGGAAGGCAACACTTGACTGTATCAAGCCTGTGTCCTGAAAGTTACATCTAAACACTATACTGAAAACAAAAGAAGAAATGCTGTTTGCAGCATAAGGAGGACACATTTTCCAGTAATGTATGATTGAATGATTAGGTTCAGATAACTCAACGCGCTGGCAATTACTCGATCGTGTGGTACTGACTAAATACTGAAAAAGTAAGAAAAAGTTTTCTTTACAAAACCACAATCTTTGCTTTAATAGCCTGAACTGATCCAGGCACAGGACAAAGGATGTAAACCCCCAGTCTCCAGCGCCAATTTCCTGCATGCTGAATGCTAACCAGCCTTTGATGTCTGTGCAGTACAGTGAAGTTAACCCATAAAGAGTGAGTTTTAGGTGACAGTGCTGGATACATTGGAAGAGGAGGTAAATCTTTGTTTGTATCTCAGCTTGTCTCTGCAGTCGCCCTCTCTCTCCAGGGGTTCGGGAACCTCCATCTACTCTTCCAACTGAATTCCAGGACAGAATTCCTGCCCAGGGATTCCACAGGGAAAACTCTCACAACTCGTCTTGGATTACAGTGAGAACATTTTCTGACAGTTTCTGGTTTCACTGTTTAAAACAAGACACCACTTTAAATGTGTCTTTTTGAATTATAAGGGCTGAAAACAATATGTGTCTATCAAAGAGGAGCCTTTGACTTGTCCACTGTTGAATGATTTATCCTCTGGGAGTGTCGCAGTGTTTATAGCTGTTCCAAATGGGCAGTCAAAGTTGGTGAAAAGCTGAAACCATCAGTGGTGAATGACGTGGTTCAAAAAAAGCCGTCCTTCATCGTGAGTGTACCTCGTCAGGATGTATGTGCTGAGAGCATCAAATCATGCACAACATACTGCATGGCACAGCGGTTTCAGCCTTCCTATGATTTCAAATGTCTTGACACGTTTATGGCAATTAATGTTTTTCACTGTGCACAGAGGCAGGCATAGGTTAAAGCATTTTCACACTGTTGTTTTAATTTGTCATTATTGTTACTATATTGTCTTTAGCCAGGGTTTACAGTAGGTCCTGACAGAGATAAATGGACAAAGGTGACCTGAAAAGTTGGAGATAAGCCTGACCTGAAGTGGGGTTTAGTTAGCTGCAGGCGAAGGGTGGGGATAACCCACATTTAAAGCAAATGCCAACGTTAGCCCAGGGCTAAATGACCTGTGAGCCTCTTATGTTCCACAAATAATCTGCAGCTGTGATTGAAACTAGAAATAAACGGGACACAACCTGAAATATCTTTTCTTTAAAACATGATCTTGGCTTCTTATTAGCAGTCGGTGAGTTCAGTATGTCAGGAAAAAAAGGTGACCTGGAACTGCACATTATCTGAATGGCTGTAAAAGAAAGGAAGAGAAACCTCATCCAACCTTGTTAGAGAACTGTATCTAACAGCAGCCTGCATGCTCCCAATAATCACCTGATATTCCAACCACACACTTCTCCAGGTGGCATTTTGCTGCTCAAAGGCTGAAGATGTACAGACAACCTGCACCTTCACACCTTTAACAGCTATACATCCATGCAGCCGGCCCATACACGCTCAGCCAGCGATCTCAGAAATGTCAGGATTACAGACTCTGTCTTTATCTCTTTCCATCTTCACACTGGTCTGCACAGTGTTAAAAGCTGCTGCACGTAGCCATATATACCATCGCTGACATGTCAGGGCAAGAAAAGGAAAGCTGGGTTAAGACGTGGTGATATGTTGCGTTCCAGGGATGTCAGAAAGTCGGAAATACAGACTTCACACTGGAAAAAAAATCAACTGGCATGGCCCCTAAAGATGGAATTATGAAAGCTGACTCAGATTTTCTAATTAATCTTATATCATCTTCAAAATTATGACACCTAATGTTATTTTCTACATGATATGAGACTGTATACTGCATACTGAAACGTCTCCTTGTAACTATGGTTGTTTTCTCGCGTTGTAAGATCTGTATGACAAAAATCAGACCAGAAATCATTTACAAGATATGGATGTCATAAAAAATGTCTCAGTTTTTTCTTTTAAAAGAAATCTATTCTCTTAAAAAACAAAATGCTAAGTTAGCCTTGAGATAAACTGCACCACATCTTCATTTATTTATTTATTTATTTTTTTTGATGAATGCACAGAGCCTCTGTAAAATGAGCTGTTACACTTTGCAAAACAAGATCGAACTTGTACTCCACCCATCATTGGACAAAAAGATGTCATTACCACCCATCATGATTGTAACATGAACAACTATTATATCCAAGGAACGGCAGACTTCTCAGCTTTGAAGGGAACGCAGCACTACAGAGAAGAAACAAAAGAGATAACAGAGAGAATGAGAAAAGAAAAGCAGACATGAAGAAGATAGGAGGAGGAGGAGTAAGAGGAAGAGAGGAGATAAGAGAAATGACTCGTCATAGAAATACTGTCTGAGGCCTCTTCTCAGGGAGTTCTTATCAGAAGAGACAAGGCGCAAGGGAAGGAAAGGAGGGTGAGAGAGAGGACACAAGAGAAGGAGATGAAGAGATTTTGTATCTGCAGTGTTCAGGTTCACAGGAGAGAGTCACAAACAGAGTTTTTTTTACTGAAACATCACAACATTTGGCACCTGGGGATCAAAATAAATAGGATTCTGTTACTTTGCTTAAATGTAATGGTCTTCCCTCTTCATTTTTACTAAATTAGAAGCAATGCTCAGCTCATACCTTCTCTCTCATAGATGTTGAATTCCTGTTATAATCTACCACAGCCCAAGTTCATCTTTTTAACAGCTTGTTTTAATTGAAAAAAGAGTGTAAACCAGCAAATGTTTGGCATTTTTGCTTGAAAATAAACTCAACTGAGTTCAAAAATCTTTTTTTCTCATGATCCAAACTAAAGATGCAAATACTTAAATGAAGAAACAGCCTCAAATATGGCTAATGTGAACAGAGTGAGGGTGGGGATGGGAGAGAGATGATGGGAGTGCAGTGAAGGAGGGAGCAGAGTGAAAGGGAGGCGAGGGAAAGAAGACAGAGGAAGCCCAGAGGTACTGTTTATCCTCCGGGTTCTTCTATAGATTGATGCCGTGTTTCATAACGCTGTCTGACAGTTCAACACCCCCCCCAGGATGTAGAAGCTCCTGCACAGTGTGTGTGTGTAGAAAAAGCCCTACTGTGGATGTTTCAGCTGACAGTGCATCATCCTCTCTACACTGTGTGTTCCATGTATACCTAAATGTACCATGTTAATAAATGTTGAGCTAGTTTGGTTAACTAGTTTGTGTTATTGTAAAATTGGTAGTGATATACAAACAAAAAGGATCTCACTCTCCTCTCATGCTCAGTACTGCACTGATCCTGAAGATTTTTGTCCTTATCAATCATTTACAGTCCAAAACATCAGGTTCAGAAATACTGAGTTATCCTTTAACTGAGGATCCTCAAAGGACAGAAGATAGTGTGTTAATGATTACAGTGGCTAGACTGAAGGATTGTGGGTCTAAAGGAGGTGAGAAGCACAGGGTTTAGACATTCCAGGACGAATTGCCCTCATCATGTCTTCAACTATTAGCATCAGCCTCTCTCTCTCTCTGTCTCCCAGCACCACTGTACACACTTTAATTAAGAAGCTTCACCTCCCTAATTACAAACTCTTTAATGGGTCAGTGAGTGCAGTTTTGAAAACATCAGCTGAATTGTTTGACACATAATTCGACAAAGTTTGGTCGAATCTCGAGTGGCAAAATTTGAGATGTCACACCTGACACCAGGACAATGCAGCAACTTTCCCTGAGCTTCACATTTCACTAAAAAATACAGCTGTGTGTTAAAAAGCAAAAGCAACAACTAAACAGAAAATGACACAATTTGTGAAGAATCTGGAAGGATCTGTCAAAGTGACAAGATAATGTTGAAAAGGTTCAGAAGCTTCAAAACTCCCTCAGATAAAAATAAGCCTGACAGATTTACAGCCTGAAATGATCATGAAATTCACCTGGGAAACTGATGCTGAAAATGTTCCAAATGTGTCTAAACTCAAAGAGAAGAGGAACTAAGGAATATATTTTAAAAAATACTTGGGAAAATGAAAAAACAGACCCGGAAAGGGAGGACAGGAGGAGAGGAGAGGGAGGTTTCCTCTCCTGTGACCTTGACTTTTCTCCACGTTCCCGATCCACTCCTGCTTTCATGTGTTCCCTCCATCCCTTATTATAAGAGACAGCTGGGGCAAATTCCATAATTAGAGAAGAATGGGAGGAGAAGGAGGAGAGCGAGTGATAAGGGAGAGAGAAGGGGGAGTACAGGTTGTCCTAATGAAGAGAGAGATGGAGGAGGAGAGAGGGAGGGAGTCTGTAGAAAGTCCTCGAGGTAAAACGCTGATGAATTCCACTCAGCCAAACGAGACTTATGATGGTGATCTGACTTATATCAAACAGAGTTTAAAGATTTGTGTTCAACAGGTTGGGTGTAGTTTGGCCCAGGACAAAACAGTAGGTTACAGCAGACATTCATTACATGCATGTCTACGTTCATGGCATTTAGTGTGAAATAACAGCTCCTTTTTTAAGTCTCTTTCCCACAGAGGGAAAAACACAATAAAACACAGTGGAAAACCTTGAAAATTATGAATAGCACTAAGTCTTTAAAACTGCATCATTGTCTTACTCCAGCTCCTCATATATAAAAATGATTAGGTGCTGTGAAATAATGCTGCCAAACAGTACGCTGCATTATCCACCACACAACATCAGATATATGAATCATAAATCAACTGTGTTCATTCAGTTCAGAGTTAACATTAATTCTTGACCTTGGAACCAGTAGTTTGACAAAATAATCTTAAATTAAGAGCCATTCATAATCTTTATTCCTGAGGTTTTAACTGCGTCTCACAGTCGTCCTGAGCAGATGTAGCTGTTATCAAATGACTGAAGTGAGGAACTTTGGTCAACCTACCTGAAATACAGAAAAAGGAAGTTCGTTATCTTTTTTTTGTTCTTAAACTAATGTTCATTCAGCTTTGTGAAAATGACTTTTCACAACACAGAAAAACTGTCTCTCCCCATCCACAGAGAGGTCAAAGGTCAGAGTCTGGAGCTGGTGGGTCACTGTGTTTTGTTCAAGGCCAACACTGAGGTTTAGGACACTGTGTGACCCCACAGATAAACTACTGAAAAACTAGTTCCAGACTCTGTGTAAGGTGTGTTCAATCACACCTGTCTCATGTTTCCATATAAGGGAGGGACACGCTGCAAAACCTCGTCTAGGTTTTTAATTTCGCCTCATAACCAACACTTGTTACCTATGAAACAGGAAAAAGTCAGGCCTATACTCCCTGTGTTCTCAGAGCAATTAACCTTGTTTGAAAGGTTTTCTGCTAATTGGATTAAAGCAGATTAAAGCAAAAAATAAAAAATCCACTGGTAAACAGTGGGAGTAATCCTCCCTCTTGTTGATTTTTTAGCAATTTCTTGAAACAAAATATGATTTTAGGGCTCTCTAATCGACTTAATAGCCTCTCAATATCTTATCAAGATTTTTTGGTGCATATGGTGTCCATCATGCAGACAGGCAGACAGACAGAAACGTTCTCTGCCATGCCAAATATTCCACGTATGTGTTACAGTATAAGGTTGGATGTTAATGGTGACTGGGCGTGCTGAGGCTCCCCAGCTGTTGGCTTTAATGGAACCAGTCACAGTTGCTGCAGCTCTCAGCTTGTTTCCCTCAGTTGCCAATAAACACCTCCTCTGTCTGCCTGTCAGTACAAATGTCCTGCTGTACCTCTGCCTGCTTTAATGGCAGGCTGACCCACTGCTGAATGGGACCTGCTGGTGTTCACAGGGTCACAAGTTCAATCCCTGACAACAGCTGATGGTGACTCATTAATGTGTCCAGACCGCAGGTAGGAGTTTTTCAAAGAGACACGTGAAGAGGAACAAGTGCAGCGCTCAGATACAGCTACAAAACACACTCATAATGTCTCCATCTCTGACCCCACAACACACACAAACACACTCCCTTCTCCATAGTTTCCCCCATGTGATGAGGTTTTAAATGTGGACTTTGCTCTGTGGAGTGAGTCATGGTCAGTCACAGCCTCTGACCTCGAACTAAGCTTCATTAAGACACTGTTAACTTCTTGCTGAGGTGAACACACACACACACACACTTGTGTAAACACACACACAGCAATGAAAACATGTACTCGGCTCAAATTTAGACACTCACCTAAAGCTGATCATTCAGTCCAAACACTCTATTGTTCGTCATTTGAGGTGTTAAAGGAGTATTTTTCAAGGATTTCAGGCATGAGGGATTTCACTCAATGCTGTATATTATCTAAAGGATCAACAGGAGATTTGGGTAATGCTTTTACAGCAAGAAAGCAATTTGAACATGAAATGAACCTCACCAGTGAGACTTTAATTTCATGTCAACACCAACTGAGACTCTGATTTTCTTTGGGTTTTTGAGAGTTTGGTTGATTCTGCATGTGCAGTTTTCTTGCTGAGCTTTTAACATTTCTTGGCTGAAACATCAAAAACAAATTTTACAGTTGACATAATAATGACAACACATCGTTTATCCAACTGAGTCTTTTCCTGACTTTCAGAAGTTCGGAGGTTCTCAGTTCTACATCATTTGTTGCAAGGTCTTAAAATTAATACCTTTCAATTCATAAGCACTGAACTGTTAGAGAGCTCTGAGCGCTACCAGTCCAGGAGTGCATAACCCTCCACTGACTTTGTGTCAAACAAACTGACCCCCACAACCCACACACACACACACACACACACACACACACACACACACACACACACACACACACACACACACACACACACACACCGCTGCTCCACTCCCATTCACCACTTTATGATTTAACTATGGGAAAACACTCCTTTCTGTTTGCTGTCCTCCCCTTCTTCTCTCTCCACCCCCCCTCTCTCCACTCCTCTGTCTGAATGAGGGAAAGACGTTCCTGCAGCTACAACTGTAAGGCCACATTCAGAGCGACAAAAGCACTGCATCGAAAACAGAGGTTGCTCCATCGTTTCAGTAAGATCAAGAGTGATGCTGCCACAGGAGGTTTCAGCAAAAACACTGCGGGGTAATCCAGAGAAAAAAACACTGCTGTCCAAAATCATCCTGCAACACACAGTGATGACACATTGGTATTAAGTGTGTATACTCCTGTATACTGAAGGATCCAGTTTCAATGCACTAACCAAAGTCCATCCTTAAAACATGGCTGGTAACACTGTCGCTTCTTATAATTTTATTGTGCAAGAGAGATGACAAATTGTAAGTCACTGTCTGACATCACCTAATACCTCCATAAAAATATCAAAAAACACCACTAAACCAGTGCACTGGTGTCGAGTGAAATTCGAGTACCTCGTTACATGGTTTGATCCGTGCGACAACATCCCTGAGATCTAGAACAGACACTGAAACTTGATGCTGTGGATTAAACTAAATCTCTTTTTATTTGGATATGAACACTTGTGTGGAAGATTAATGTGTACCCTGCTGAACATGAACACCAGTGAACTTCCACTTGTGTTCATTATCAGTAATGTAACATAAAAGATGAACTTATTGACCTAAAACTTCCCCTGTAGTCCCTCCTCCCCCACTCCCTCCGCCTTCTCCTTCCTTCATTCACCAGCTAAGAAAAGAGGAGAAACTCAAACAATCTGGTGGAGTCGACCTGGTTAAAACCAATATTTACTGTCACATTAACGAGGGCAAACCTCTCTCTTTGTCCCTGCTGTTTTTTTCTCCTCCTCCCACACTTTGTTTCTTTTTTGCCCTGTTTCTTAACATTTTATCATCAGCGTGTCTGCCTTTCTTCCTCTATTTATGGGAAAGATAAGTGACTAGTGATAAGTGAGATATGGGAAAAGATAACTGACTGACTGCAGATAGTTTTGAAGCAACCTACATTCCAGACTTAAAAAAGCAACTTTTAAAAAGAGAAGAAAAGAAAGAAAAGCGAGAGGAGGAGCTGGGGTTATTTAGAGTTTCTTTGATTTATCAAAAAAATATCTTGCTGAGCTCAAGATTTCAATGTGGATGAATAAGAAAACGTTTGTTTTTATCAGTCTTTGGTCCACACAATGCTAACGTGCTGATGTTCACTAGGAATAATGCTGAAAACTGTCACCAACTTATTTAGCTTGCTAGCAACACAAGTGCAGCTGAAGCTGATAGGAATATCATTCGTTTTGCAGGTATTCCTTCATAAACTAAAGGACTGGAGACATTTAAACTTTGACCTGATGGTGCTACATAAAAAGTTAAGGCGTTCTAACAATTCATCCTCAGGGGAACATGAATTTATTTTGAGAAATGTCACTGCAATCCATCCAACAGCTGTTGAGACATTTGACTCAAAACCACAAATGACAACTTCATGACATAGCAACATAAAATGTAATGAGGTCCCCGTGACATGTCTTCATCCTCTGATGACCATGAAAGTCTACACAAACATGACAGACCAGCTGGCAGCTGCTAGCCACAATGCTAATTTGACTAAAAAGAGAAAAAAAAGTCATGAAAATGGAAAAAATGGGAAGGTGGATAATTATGCACTTAAAAATACCTGGAGATTTATTTGGTTTCAGTATGAGACCCTCATTAGCATAAAAAAAACCCCACACATATATTTAAACAAGCTGGATTTTGAAGGTCTGTCTCTCTTCAAGTTGGAAAGTTAAATCCAAATCAGACGATGGCTAAATGTGAAAGTGTAAAAATAAGTCACTGGAGGTTTTACAGTAAACACGGTATCAGAGTGAAATCCAGTCCGTCTGACTCCAGCTCTTCTATCACACTAAATGAGCTCATTGTGTGATAGCGGGCAGACATTAGCATCAGTCTATTCTTGGTCTGGCTTGGCAGAGCAGGAAGAAAACCGCTGAAAGTCACTGGTGTCCTTCAGGGAGGACGAGTCTGACACAAAGTGTTTTTCTGTCTGGGTTTTGTCTGGAGAGGAAGCTGCTCACACACTCCTCACACTGCAGCTGGACATACTCTACATCTACAGCCTGGCCGATGTGGGATTTGACGTCAATACCTCAAGGGATCCTGGAATCAAGAAAAATCTGGCTAGGCTAGCTGTTTTCCCTCTGCCCATCCTTCCCATCTCGTACAACAAATCTCGACTCAACACAGATATGAAACTGCTACCAATCTTGTCATCCAGCTCCTGGAATGAAAGCAAATAGTCACAGTTTCCAACATGTCAAAGTATGCGTTTGATGTCAGCCTCCTCATCCACCTCATGTTCAGCACAGACAAGGCGTGTTGCAGAGCGTTGCATCATTTATTTGATGCACAAAATGGATGTACCCTAGGTACAGTGTGTACCATATCACTGCAACTAGCAACTTGGTTCTAGCTGGGAACCTTTGTTGCGTGTAACACCCCCTCTCTTCCCTCGTTTCCTGTTTCTTCACCATCAACTATTTTGCAGTTTGTCACCTCTCCACCTTGATCTCCACTTCAACCAGACTATAAGTGGGTTAAAGGTGTGTTTGTGTGAAGGACGTTTGGTCTAATATGGTGTTGCCCTCTAAGAATTTGTCAGCAGCTCACAAAGACCTTGAAAAGGCCAAACACCAAGAAAGGAAACCTCCCTGAGGAGGTCATCTCTCTCTCAGTGAGGGAGTTTGTTGAATTGCAGAATGAGGAACTGGATTTAAAGCAAATAAATAATGAAGATCTGTAAAAGTGCATAAATACAGACGTCCATGCTGTTTGTTTGTCTGCCTCTTGAGTGTCTGATTAACTAGTCTAATCTCCCTTTTTAATTAATTTCCTATTGAATCCCATTTCCTCTATCTCACTGTGAAGACACTTCAACAGCCATTCACAACCAACTGTTTCCTCCATGTTTGTTCTCAGCGGTCTTTCTGAATAGGCCCAACACTCTCACTGACACAATGGTGCGATAAAGGGCCCATTGAGAAGTATGCTGAATGCTAAGTCATTGGGAGGGCTCAGGACCACTGCTGCATCAAAAGGAGGTTGTGAGGGCGAGCAAACACCAAGAGACAAAGGGGCAGAGCTGAATGGACGTTTGGGGTCACTCTGCCTGGAGACGAGAGCCGACAAGTCTGAACCAGATCGCAGAGGGCTTGTTCAAAACCGTGTTTCCCTATGGGTTCTCTTCAAAGTCCTGTTTGTCCACGTCTTGTGGGATTGATTCAGAAGTTGACAGCTCTGAATACAGACATAAATGAACTAAAATGTACTGAACAAGCACTGACACCCAGAAGTTTTAGTTAGCCTACTAGGAAAGACAATTGTAAATATTAATTTCGCTTTTTTATCTCTTTTTTCCATGTGACTTCATCTGTCTTGGTTATCCATTCAGGCTGTTGTTTCTCTCGTTTCTCTCCAGTAGCAGGACAGAAGGAAACTCCCACTGTTTGCCCAAGTGATAACACACAGCTGACAGAGGAAACACGGGGGGAGAGAAGGAAAAGAGGCTGGAAGACAAGAGGAGATGGATGGGCAGTAGAGGAAAGAGAAAAAATGACGAGTGGATGGAAAAGTGACATACAAAAAGAAAAAATCACCAGGCAGGTGCAAAGGTGAGAGGAAGAAAGAGAACTTGAGGAAGCTATAGAGAGAGGATTTAGTGAGGGAAAAGGTGATAAAGGTTAAGAGATAAGTTCTATGTTGACAAGGTGAACAGGCCAACTGACGGCAACACAGACAGAGTAGGTGCATTTAACAGAAAAAGGGTGAGTGTGTGTGTTCACTGGGGGCGGTCAGGGAGTTCAAAGCAGCAGGAAGTTTAGAACTGAAGCATCTGACAATGACCTTTGACCTGTGACAGTTCAGCAGGTTGGAACAGACATCATGCATGACGAACAAGCAACACACACACACACACACACACACACAGCATCAAAACCAAACCACTGACGGGTCGAAAAGAGTGGGAGGTGCCGTCTCATAAACACTTCCCCTGCTTTCATAAAGACATGCACACACACACACACACACACACACACACACACACACACACACAATCTCAGAGTATTTGACAGTTCAATCAAAGAGTATGAATGTCTTCCTTTCTCTTTCCCAGCCGGAGTCCTTCTCTTCTCTTCTCTTCTCGCTCTCTTGTCATTCCCACTCTCCTCCTTCTCTTCTTCATTCCTGTTCTATTTACCTCACTCGCTCGCTGCTTCCTCCTCCCTTTTTTACTCTCTCCAGTAATTCCTACATCCTCAACTCCTCATCCTCTTCATCTACAACAAGTATGAGGAATAAGCATTAGGGCAACTCATATAATAAACAACTGGATACTGGTAAGCTACTTCATTGGAACTGTTGGGCTGGTATTCTGGAGTTTTAGACTGCTATATTTGTGTTTTAAGTTTCTGTGCAGGAACTTTAGGCTACCAGAGGCTCGGTCATCTGAGTTTAAGCTTACAAAATGCATCTAGAGGCTATTATGTTTATATTTTAGGGAGTTTTAGGCTTTACAGCTACTAAAACAGCATTAAAGAGTGACATGTCTACATGTCTTTGTATTCATTTAATTCTACTTTCAAAGCCAAGTTTTCATCATGCAAAAGTGGAAATGTGAAGTATTTAAAATAATGAATGAAAGAGACAAAAGGTTCAACAGAAAATGAACATACCTAACTATAAATACAACCTCAATGAATGTTGTTTTATATGTTTCAGCAAACAGGATTCCAACTGTCAAGATACTGTACAGTTCAATATGTTCTGTGTTATTTCAGATGATGAAAATTATTTAAATGTTGCTTGGATCTGTCCCGGGAAAAAGTGAAAAAACTAAGATGCAGCATTTATCTAGATTTGGGGGTGTTAACCTGCCAACATCAACACACCCTGATATCAACTACAACAACATACAGCGGCAGACAGCTAAAAAACAAGCCCTGAAATATCAGCCAACTATTTTGAACTACCAGCCCTCGCTCCTTTCCTCCCTGCCTCCATCCATCCATCATCTCTCCTTTATTTTGGTTTAGATATGACATCAACATCTCTTTTTCCTCTTTCACTCCTTTTACTCAAAGCTGAATCACTCCTATTAAGGTCAGATTTGTCTCTCTCTCACTCTCACTCTCACCCTCTGCACCTCTTAGTCTCCCCCTCTTTGCTCATTTTCCTGCCCAGTACACATAATGAATGACTGAAAAATGTGCGCTGTGTGTCAGCGTTTGTGTGTTTGTGCGAGGACAGAGTGTCAGAGGCAACGTTTAACCCTGAACAAGTCGGACAGATGGGAAAACAGGAAGATGAAGGCTGATGGTGACTGAAATAAGAGTCACTGAAGAGGACAAGGAGGAGTGGAGAGAGGAATGAATGAGTGCAACTGTTGAACCACACTATGACAGCCAAGGAGCTAAAGAGGAAAAAAGGATAAAAAAAGAGAAACAGAAAGAGGGCCACTATTAAAAGATGTGACTAAAATGTGTGGTTGACTGAGTCACTGTGGAAAACAGAAAGAGAAAGAAAAAAGTAAAGAGTTGGAGACACATAAATACATCACTTTTTTGAAGACTTAATGATGATGATAGCATATAAATCTTCTATAAGGCTGACAATGTTGTACATTCACACTGGAAAAATGCAACAAAAAAAGCTATTCAAAGCTAAAAAACAATGGTGCAAAGACTCTGACGAGGCCAGAAAACACACTGAAGTTATTATTTAATATTTCAACATAGACTCAAATGGCTCCTGGTGATGTAAAAGGGTTGCTAGTACTGCTAAACCCACTGTGAATCAACACCTACACCTGTAACATTCTGCCACTTTCAGCTCATCATATTGGTTGAACCTCTATAAAAACACAAGCCCAACAGATAGTACAAGCTAACTGTTATGCTATATGCCCAGCACTTTGCAGAAAGCCAAAGTAAATAAGTGACTGGCAAACAAATTCAGATATTTAGTGAGAAGAAACCAATTTTCTGTCCAGATTTGGTAGAGCAAGCCAGAAGTAAAAGACCAGTTGCTAGATATGTAAACACTTAACTGTTTGCTAACACATTAGCTCTAACAGCTTGATAAGCTTAATGCAGATTGGAGACTTTCCAACACCTTTGGTCAAAAATAACCTGATGCTGCTTATGATAATCAAACCTGCAGGCTAAGTATTTGTGCAGTTTTCAGATTTGTAACTGCTTGCAAAACTGCATTCACACCACTTAGGGCTGCAGCTGCCAATTCTTTTCATAATCAGTTAATCTGTTGGTCATCTGTTTGGACAATCAAATAATTCTTTGGCCTGTTAAGTGTCAGAAAACAAAGGGAAAAAACCCATCACAATTCCTCAAAGACATCTCTTAATTTCTTGTTAGACCAAAGGCCTAAAAGCTAAAGATATTCAATCTACTACTAAAGCAGTAAACATAAAGCTGGAACTAGAGAATATTTGGCATTTTTGTTTAAAAAACAATGGACATGATTGGACATGAACAAAATTGTCAAAAAATTTACATATTCTATATCCATTGACTGATTAATTAATTGGCTAAACATTTTAGCTTTAACTCTACAAAATTGTAAATCTCTTGTTGACTAACGGCCAAAACAGTTCATTAGATAATATCAGTACATAGTGTATAATATCCATCCATCCATTATCTATACCGCTTATTCATAAGGGTCGCGGATAGTGTATAATATAGAACTGAAAATAAGCACCAATATTTTAGCATACCCTTTGTTGAATCCATATGATAAATGCTGCCTTTGTTTTGGCATGAAGACTCATATAGACTACTGCAGCTGGATTAAATTTTGGACCTGTTTCATGAACAGCTAACAGTGTGTTTTAGGTTTACAGACAGAGGCTGACAAAGAAGAATTTAGGAAGGAGAGAGAGTGAGGGTTGTTTGATGTCCATCACATCTATCTTAATCCCCTTTTTTCTGTTTCATTCCATCATTACTGTGTCAGTCAAACTCACAGAAGAGTCATTGTGGCTGGAGAAAGTCAGATATGGATGAACAGCGAGCAGTGTGGAGGAGAGACAGAGAACAGTGAGAGATGAGGAGGGTGATAACAATGCAAAGGGTGTGAAGGAAAAAAACTGAGTGCGAGACACTGCAGCGAATAAGAGATGATATCTTGAGTCTCACACATGAGAGCTGGCTGCTTGACTGGATGTTTTACAGCAGGTCACACATGCCCCCACACACATATACAGAGGCAAGGCGTCACACCTGAGGAGCGTAAAAAGAAGAAGAACAAAGCACTGGAATTATCTGTGTGGAGCCAAACCACAGACAACACACACACTGGTCTGGATTCAGAGTGTGGTTCCCATGCTCATCACTTATAAATAACAGAATTGGCAGAGAATACCCTGATTGTAATCAGGAAACCACACACTCCACATCCGGGCTAATAAAACACACACACACAGAAGTGATCTCAGGCTACTTCTACTCACACACAAGCAGGCTGAGAGGATACAACATAATTCTGTCATGTTGTATCCATGAAATTGTCTATTTGTTCCACTCGGCCCTCTGCATACGAGCAACTGCTGGCTATCACATGGTAAAATCAATCTCCTAAAGCCTGTGTGTTGGTTGGTCACTTTGTGCAGCCAGCTTAAACTCAACCTCATCCCATCACAGCCTCTTGTTAGAACACTATTTTCAGGTGCGTGCCTCTATTTCTTGTTGCCTACAGATGACAATTAGCCTTAATTATGTAACTGCATCCCCATCCATCTCTCTTTAAATTGCCTCGTTGGATATTTCTGCCATTTGTCTAACGTGCAATGGAATGAGTTTACAGTGTTCCTTATTTTTTTAAGACCAAGGCATCCCAGACTGATCTCATAGAACTAGCTTTGCTCTGATAAAAGTCTTTGCAATGCCTGTAATCTTTTGTTAAGTTGCAGTTGCACATATGTTCAACAAACATACTGGAAAGGCAAAAAACTAAAAATATATCCTACAGTCAATTCATGCAATTTCCATGACACAGTCGATCAGTTTACACAGTGTGCTTTACGCTCCGATCCAAATCAAGAATTGAAATTTATGTGTAGCAAACAGTTGCATCTGGTTCTTTAAAGTTGCTGTGCACTGGCTTTGTGTGTCGGGGGCTTTTAGAAAGCTTGGGCTAAGTCAGGAAATGATGTAGATCTATTAAGTCCACATGCAATATTAACCTTCACTTCACATCAAACTAAACACATTTTTTGAAGTGCTTTGAACTGCTCTAGCTTCAAACAAGCTGTCCTTCACAACCTCCCAAATATAAACCTCATTCAAACCTCCACCCTGCAGCGCAGAGCCGACTGGCACTTTAAAGGCAACTCTGACGTTCAAACCACATCAATGGCAGGAAGCATTCAATCGGGAGCAGTTGGCACCACACTCGCACTTACGCACGATGAACAATGGAGCTACCTCAACGCGGCAATTGAGTGTGTCTATCTGTGTGTATGTCTCTTTGTTAGTGTTTGTCCTGTAGAGAAATCTGTCAACACACACAGGAAATTAAAGGCATGTGACAGTGAGAAGGATTTAGACAGGAACAGCCATCAAGCACTGAGTGAATCTTTAGACCTTGGAAAAGCACATGTTGCCATGTTTGATTCAGAATCATGGGGTTATGTCCTTCTTAAATGCCATTTAAAGGGTAAATTCACCCAAATTTAAAAAAGAAAACTTAAAAAGACAGTTTTGATTCTATTTCTCTTAGTCCCCAAAAACTAAATTTCATTCACCTCCACTGTGTGGAGGGAATCAGCAGAAATGTCTCAGAACCTGGAGGAATGAAAACCAAAACTGTAAGTGTAAGTGAGGTTGTTATTTGAGTGCACTGAAGGAAAATGCATCACTATTCTGAGTGTTAGATGTCAAAAAACAGAGGAGAGCACTGAGATGCTGACTAATCAAGTTAAGAATACAATAGCTCCATCTAAATTAGAAGTGTGTAACTTTGTGGTCTTTCATTTGGGTGAACTGACCCTTTAAGCATCTTCTGCAATGACACAAAGACACTTCAAATCTCTGAGGCTGCAGAGAGCCTAACGCAGCTCTGCAGGGCTGAAGTCTTTGACAGGTTTGATGACAGGGTGACAAATTTTGTGACTCAAGACAGGATGATTATGGAAAAGAGAGGACCTCACCTGAAGAACATGAACGTACATACAGACACACACACCAGGACACATTCCCAACTGAGGCCCATATTGTGCTCTAATAATAGGCTGCTGAAACAGACAAACATCCCCTGTCATCTCCTCCTCCTCTTTCCATGCCCTCACCCTCCTTCCTCCTCGCCACCTCAGTTTTCTTCCACTTAATACCTCCTTCCCGCCTTCTTCTTTTCAATGTTCCAGCCCTCCTTCCGCTCCTGCTGCTCCTCCTCCTCCTCCTCCTCCTCTCTTCCTGGGAATGTTCCACCTTGCCTTCAAACTGTATTTATAGTTCCTTTGTGCCATCCTTTATTGGTCATGTTTTTTCCATCCCTCAACCCTCTCCTCCTCCATCTCCCCCCTCTCTTTTACCTGTGATAACAATCCTTCCACTATCACACACCTGAGGAATGAAACTAGCATGCAAATACACATCTGCAGATGGAGCCTAAACACACACCAACCTTACATCACTCTTAGCTTATATACGAGACAAGGATTAATTGTGTTGAACTGGGTATGACCTCATCTTGGATGATTCATATTCTTCCTACAGCTCAGCAGGTAGCTGTCATTGCTTTTCCATCTCTTTTCCTTCTGCTTCTCTGCCCTTCACAGTGCGCAGATAAAGCAAGAATAAATGAGGGGCCTGGCAGGTGGAGATAGAGAAACAGATTTGTCTAATATAAAAATGGAAAATAATGATGTGAGGAGGTTTTGACAAAAGAGAACATTTTAAATCCAAAAGTAAACGTGACAAGATCTCTTAAATCACTTTTATGTGCCACTTACAAACAGCCTGGTGGTTCTTGCATGAAGTTCAGTGCCTTATTGATTCTACTGATTTTACTGTCAACAGTTTTCATAAGGACTATTTCTTCAGCAGAACGTAGCTCTGATTAAACCGGACATCAGTGGATTATTCAGTCAGTAAAATACTTGTTTGAGTTGGGCTCAAATGTCATTTTCCAGTCAAATATGGAAAAGATGTCAACATACAAGAAGAAAAAAGTAACTGGTGAAAGAGCAGAAAGAGAGAGCCAGACCTGGAAAGACGAGGACAAGAAAAGGAGATGGAGGAGACTTTGGAAGTGGAAGAAGAGGAGCAGAATGTGGAGATGACTGAAGATGAGAACGTCTCACTTTTGAAGAAATGTCTGAGGAGAGGAGGAGGATAAAGAGCAGGGGTAATGAGGAAGAAGGTGAATGATGAAGAGGAATGTGAGCAGGAGATAGCAGAAGAAAGAGAACAGGACGGTGAAGGAGACAGAAGTCTATATTGGGCTGGTGTTATCTGTAGAAGATAGGATGAATGGTTGCTTCAGATATAGAAGCTGGGGGTGAACTGATGCAGACTGGAGAAAGAAAAAAAGAGGAGATGAAAGAGGACGAGGAGAACGGTGATGACAGAGAATAAAATATTGGTGACAATGGAAATCAAAGTAAAGTTGTTATAAATTGGTGCAACATTCTTTGAAAATAGTGAATATGCCATACTGTGGAGGAAGCCTTGTTTTTTCAAATTCCAGTAAAATATGTTAAATAAACTGAACGTTGGGTGGGTGCAGTCTGTGCTTGGTACACACCTGCTGCTGTAAAGCTCTGATATAACGATACTGATACGTGACTGTACAGTGGATTCAGTGCCAACTGAATTCCACACCAAGTGAGTTTAATCTTCAATCTAAATGTTCGGCTCGCACACACATTTTTATTAAGCTGCTTCACCTTCTGAACTCACATCCACCAGACAGTACCTCAGAGTAACGTACACACTAATGTAAAATAAGTGCCTTGCTCAAGGGCAACTCGGCAGTCTCAAATAATAATGCTGATTGGATCTGTTGATAAGATTTATGATTCCATTTTTAACATTTGCATGCAGAGAAATGAAATTGCTTAAACTATCAACATACAGTACATGACCCGAAGAATGTGGACACCCACACATTACCTGTATATGGTGAGGGTGAGAGAGGGAGAGGGAGAGAGAGAGAGGAGTTGGGGGTAATTTAACAAGCCTTCCCCTCTGCGGGTTGAGACAGGTTAACTGACATTCCAATCTCTCCCTCCTCTCTTTCTCTTTCATTGAGGCAGAGGTAGGGGGTTGAGGGGTGTGTGTGAGTGTGTGTGTGTGTGTGTGGTGGGGTCTTCAACACACTGTCACCAACACACACACACACACACACACACACACACACACACACACACACACACACACACACACACACACACACACACACTCTCTCTCGTAATCCCTGACCTCAGCCCACCTACATTCTTTCAAGACAAAACTGCAACCTGGTAACTGGAGACCCTCCACCTCTGCTCTCTCTGTCTTTCCCTCCTTTTCATTTTCCTCGATGCCACCATGAGGTGCCATCAGATAAAGTGTCCTCCAGCAACACTGGAAATGCAGCAACAAAATAAAATTCAAAATAAAGTTCATGTTCATCTGTAGCTGCTACCTACTGGTCATCAGCACATCAGCTGATTAATTGATTAATCAATCAGCAGAAAGGTGATAGGCAACTATTTTGATACCTGATTAATCGAGTCATTTTTCAAGCTAAAATAGTGAGACAATGCCAAGTATGATCAGATTCCAGCCTCTCAAATGAGTGGATTTCCTGCTTGTCTTTGTCATATATGATTGTAAACTGAATGATTTTGGGTATTTGGACTTTTAGTTGAACAAAACACATGAAGATGCGCGCCACTTTTTCAATCATATTTCATATGTTAAAGATTTTTAAATCTCAATCCCAAAAACGCTGCAGGTCGTTATTGTTGTCATCCACTCAACATCTATTCAGTGCCTCAGTGATTATGAGAACAAACACTGCTGGGCTCTCATAGTATTCAAACGTCTTTAAAAGAGTTTTTATTCATTCTTTTATCACTGCTGCAAGGTAAACAGACTTATAAAAGCTTTTACAAGCTACACACACAGCGACTGTCACAGCTCCCTGCTTCTCTATTGAGACCTTCAACTGTGAGAAAAAGAGAGGAAGGGAAGAAAGTAAAGAGTGAAGAGAAAAGGGCCCAAAGATGGAAGAGGGAAGTTGGAAATTGAATGCCATGACAGAAAACACACTTGTCGGGAACACAAGTGAATGTCTCTCCACTGATGAACGAGGAGGGCACTCGAGCACGAGAGCCCGGCACAAAAGAGTCGCATTCAGAAACATAAAAAGGTTGTTCAAGAGCGACGTTCAAGAACACAAAAAGGTTCACTTCTTGAGCGCAGGAAGACTGAGTGAAGCTTTTCTACTCTGTGTACGTGCCTGAATGTGTCTACGTGTTTATATGTGAGTATATGTTTGAATACAACACCAGCTAAAACAAACAGAGCATCTTGCCAAGGACAACAGCTCTACATCAACTCAGACTGAAGCATTAACGGTTTGATTTTTCATTTAGGTCACTGAGCTTTAAGAGGCTGACTTATCGCTGGTAGAGCAGTGAATGGGCTGATTTACTTCACATTCATTAACCAAGTGGAGAGGCTCAACAGTTTATCTCATAGCAAGCAGAATGAGAGTTTACCAGCAGCCAGCAGTTCGTCAATGCTGTGAAACATGCTGATATTTAGAATCATGAATGTTTCTGTTGAGCTGAAATCCTAAAAAACACTCAAGAGAAGCACAAGCAAGTGATTAAAAAACCTTTGCACACACTCACACAATTTGGACGATATTCAACAGTCCACAAAGGCTATTATGACTTTTACCAAAACCCAAGCACACAACAAATTTAGCATAACGTGCAACTCTGTAAACTTTAAATCATGATTATCTCACAGGTTCAAACCTCTGCTGGTAACAACAAGCCACACAATTTAAACGAACTAGGTGGTATCTCCACTTTGCTGCCTGCATTTCATCCTTGAATCCAACACCCTGGAATCCAAGGAATTTTTTTCAAATTCATTTTTCAGTTTCATTGATAAAACATATGTTTACTAGAAAAAAGTTCAGTGTAAAATGGCAATACACAACACGCTACACTGTCCAAGCTCTACAGCAGCAGAGAAGACTGTCACAAGATAAATCTGAACGGTCACAAGAAAAAAAAAAATTCTGCTACATAGTATGACTTGAATCACTGCACCAATTAAAAGGCAAGAATGAAAAACTAATCACTGGTCACAACCTGTAGACATATGCAACCTGTGATAATGGCTTGCAAACAGACAGGGCTTCATTATAAGGCATAATAAGAGAAAAATGCTTGAGGACCACTGCACTTCCGTGTCCTCCTTTTACAGCTTACAGTTTCCTGCATCTGCCACCGATGACAGTCAGAAAATCTTTTAGAAATTCAAAATACACATAGATCGCAGACATTCAAGAAATCATGTGAATCTTTCTGACAGTCTGCAAACTCATGGACAGGACTGGCTGTGCCAGCAGATTCTGAAATCTCTGAAAACATTGTGATACTCCTGAACATAGAGGAGGAGCAAAAACAGCACCGCAGCACACAGAGGGTAAATCTAGACGGGGAAGAGGAGACTGAGTCCTACCTGTCCGAGGTCCAGCGTGACGTTCACCTCGTTGTACTCAGTGCTGCGGGACAGAGGCGGGCTCTGCCACCATCGCTCTGTCCCGTCGATGGCGTTGGTGATGGGATGGGCGCGGTCACTGTCCCCCTGGCTGCAGATGTCACAGTACTGGCCCTGAAAAGACAGAAACACAGATGTACCTTTAATCTTTACTCAAGCATAAGAGTCTGAAACTTTGAAAAGCCATACTTGAGATCCAGAGGGAATAACTATGGGGTCCAAATCAATTTCAACACCTGCTGCTGGTTAAAGAGGAAACTTGCTCTGTCAGAATATAAATCTCCCTGATGCAAAAAAGGCACTCTGACAGGATGTCATTGATTAACAGCCATTAGTTATTGTGGGATCTGACCCATCAGCCTTTAGGTTACAGCCTAAAGAGACGAGTCTGTAACTTAAAGACTAAACTGGTGCACTCTCCTTCAGAGTCACAGTAAACATCTATGAAAGGAGGAGATTTATTTCACAACTGTCTGTCCCTGAAGCTACCTGGGTCAAGTTTCTTACATTTCAACAGAGAGGTGACTCCACACAGGTTGATGTAACGGTGAGGCTTTGGCCTGTATTAAATTTCTGCTAGTAGGCTTTAGTTGTCTCATAGATTCAATCCCTGTGCCCCAGTCTGCCTGTTTACAGTCTTCTATGACACAGCATAGTGTGTTATATTTTAAAATCCAGATGTCTCAGTCTGCAGTTGTAACATTAGATACTTCTACAGCATAGTAAGAACTGGTCCACTTATTTCAAAATCACAGGTACTTCACATACCTGCTGACCTTTTCCCAATTCATACCAAAGTGTTTCAGATTTTTTTAAATGTTTTACTGCCTTTGATTTCCATTAATTTCAGTGCCACCCAAAGGCAACATAACTTGAACAGCAATGACACCAGATGACATGTTTCAAGTCTCTGCCTGGTGATTTTAATGCTGTATCAAAATAAATGTATGTCCACTTGAACTGGCCTCTCTGCCTCTTTGGTTTCTAAAGCTTGTTCACTCTCAGCTAATACCAGTGTGATTGTCTGAGCATTTAACCCAACCACTGCTGCCTGTGTAAGCTTTAGCATATACTAAACAAGCATGGACCTGAACAAAAGGCCAGCTTAGGAGATGTTATCACTGCAGGTCACAGAGGTCAGAGGTCACTGTTCACTATCTGACTTCACCTCACCACCCCTTCTCCTGTCCCCGTCTTCCTCTCTGCGATTCCCAGAGATCACCTGTCAATCAACCCTTCAGATTTTCCGCTTTTGTGTGAATCTTATCTGTGCACATAAGACGATTTAGTTCCATTAGAGTTATTTACCTTAAATCCCCTTAAATGAATGACCATTTGGATCAAACTGAATCTCAGTTTCAGTATCCTTTACTCAGATATGTAGATACTTTGCATTACTTAAATCTTTCTGCCTCTTTCCCACTTGTATATTCCTTTGCACAGTCCTTTACCAACACTTTTTCACAGTCCTTGTTCTGTGTATTTCTAATTAACCTGATATATCATTCAGAATTAATTGCTCTCACAAACTGAGCCCTGTGGACAAGTTATAGCTCCTCAAAAACATTAAAGTGAGCAGGAACACTTCCAATCAACAACTGAATGCAGAGTAATTAAAGTAAATAAAGGGAATGAGGTTGGTGGTGGACAGAAAAGCTTCCCACCCTGAGAGTGACATCTCTAAAGGACAAGCAGGTGTTCAGTGTAGTGAGATGTCAGCGAGGCCCCTTCTGTATTTCTGCCAGGCTGTCAAACTCTCTTTCACACCATTTCTTTCTCTTTTTCACAGTTTTCTTTCACAATATCCATTCACCTCTCTCCTGTCACTCCCCTTTAAAAGCAAAGACAGCAACAAAAAGGCCACCTGGAAATGAACATGTCGAGCACAATCTCATCTCTCTGTGTTACACGCGCTTTCATTCAACCGTTTTATCTCTCTTCCCATCTCTTTCTCTCCCTCCAACTTTAAGTGAACAAGCAAAACTATCAGTCTGTGCGTGAGGAATCCATGTCCCCAGGCAGACAGAGCCAGAGTTACTCAGCCAACACCTGCCACATAATGTAATTTATCTTTTTTCTCTCTTAACATAACACCCTGCCTTTCTCATACTGTACTTCCTCTACCTCTTTCTTGCTTCCTGCCTCATCTGTCTGTCTTTTCCCCTTTGCTTATGGCTCTCTGATCATTTGTCCTCCTCTCTGTTTCACCCTCTCCTGCTTCCAACATGCATGATATCAAACAAAAATTCAAGCTGCACACACCAGGTCAGATTTTTAGAGTGAAAACACATTTGGTTTTACAGCCTGTCATCACTATTAACTGAAACTCCAGCAGTATCAAACTCATAGGAGGTTGGCCACCTGAACCTCTTTAACACCTTCAACTCTCAGGGGAGGAAATTGTTAGTTTAATGATATAAACTCGGGAGCATTTCTGGATAATTAAGCCCACTGAACATTCAACAGATATGTCTGGCCGCCACATGTGCAACTTTAAACTCCTCTTATCAGTTCCAATAAGCTGAAATGCATATTTCAATATTATAAACAGCAAAAATATGTTTTTGAAAAATTTGGAGGTGCGCTTACTTATACTGGCAGATACCAGTGTCAGGAGTGAATAGTTGATCTGCGTCAGATGAGATTTCTGGGTAATGAAGTCCTTAAAATTCAAACATCTACCTCTGGCTGCCATCTCAGCCCACCATTGTGCAAAATTATAGACAACACTAAGAGTCATGCTATTGGCTCTGAGAGGCTATACTCAGGCACAGCGGGGCTTGGAAATAAATGCTAATGTCAGCATGCTAACAGATGCTAACTGATGTTTGGCAGCCATAATGTTCACCACCTCAGCTGAGTGTGCTAGCACAAAGTACAGCTGAGGCTGATGGGAGTGTCATTAAGCAAAAGGTTCCCAGGTTAAGAAAAGAACTTCTGATTTTCCAGTGGTTTAAGAAAAAAAGGATTCTTAAACTTGTATAGCCACAAACACGCGCACGTACACACACACACACACACAAACACACACACATTCCAATCTCTAGTCCTCCTCCTGCTGTTTTTAATTAATAAAAACACTCTCACATCTTGCTGTCAAATCAAAACAGGATTAACCTCGACACAGAAAAGTGTGTGTGTATTTTCTGGCTTTGTGTATGTGGTGTGCGTGTGTGTGTGTTGTTCTGGGGGTGCAGTAACCCATCAAGTGGGCCAAGCCACAATAGCTCAGCAAAGTGGGCTAAACCTCTTAGCCCGAACACATAATGCACCATTCCTTGAGCTAATGACAAGATTTCTTGGGGTTCATTTTGGAGATTTCCTGAGCTAATTATGCAGCAACGTCGCCACTTCAACCAAACTGTGAGCAGGAAGATCAGGGAAAGACTCAATGAAAACTCTGATGAGGGAATATTTGACCTAATCCTCAGTGTGGAGAAGATGAAGTGGGTAAAATGTGGTCGGAATCACGTGTGCATTTGTAAAGGATGAATCTTACAGGACAAATACTGCAAAGAGTTAACGAGCATCTCTCTGTTCATAAATTACATAATCTAACAAACAACCTGAAATCTTTTTATTGCTCAAACTCCCAACCACTCCTCAGGGCATATGTTCTTATGTTCTTATGATCAAACAGCACTTCAGACTGCCTGCTGTTCATTTTCTCCCTCTAATGATCAATCTGTCTTTATCTCACCAACCTTACCCTCTATCTCTTCCAGTTTAACTTGAAAAGGTACTTATTAGCAGGTCACTTGTTTTGCCAACAGTGAACATGAGCTAATTTAGACTTAACACAAGGGTTTAGAAAATGCCGGAATTTCTGTTTCTCTCTATCTTATAAGAACACCTAAATGAACGTCATCACGTCCAGAGGAAACATCGCAGTAATACAGCGGATATACCCAGTCTGATTGGAGGACATGGGTCAGTCACCACGAGGCATGTAGGGAACAGGTGGGAAACAGACAGAGAGAGAAGGCAGGAGGCTTGCATGTTATCACCCGGAGGGTTGATTTAATGGTTAACCCATGAAACTGCAATAATCCTTTGTGTGTTAACTAGAGATACCTGGAGGCTTGATTGTCAAACACACAATAGACCTGCTGTTGGTTTTTTTACGAGCTCACAAACTCTCACCAACACATTAAAAGCTCATCTAGGAAACACATGTACTGGTTGATGTGGCAAACTAAACAGCGGTTGAATTTCTGTGGAGTCTGTCCTTATATAAGTGGCCTGTGTTAAGTGTTGCCAAGTCCTACAAAGGAAGCAGTGCATGAAATAATGACTTGGCAGAGCAGTTGGAGATTCATGCACACTGCTGACCCCCTCTGTTCAACTCTACTACTCTGAATGCAGTGAAGTGTGCAGGCTGGCACCTGCATATGGTTTAACATGAGCAAGTTGGAATTAAAACATGCAGTTTGGTGATGGAAAAATCAAAACAAACTGCTGTAAAACACTTGAAATAAGAGAACTGATACTGATATGACATGAAGATGAAAATGTCATTACAAAGACTAAATCTGACACAATAAAGTGTTTGAAGTATTCTAGAAATAGTTTAGGTGCTGATGCAGTTAAACATAAGATCACGAAAGAAAAACTGAAGGAATGCAACCTGAGTATGCTTTAAGCCTACTACTGAGCACCAGCCTATACAAATACCATGGGAATATTGTTACAACACAATACAAGATAAGAAAAAATACAACTGAGCAAACATACCACTAGAATACTAAAAGTATTACTGCAATTAAACAGGTTAAAGGGGACTCCTGGTGTAATACAAATACTACAGAAGTGTTATAATAATGCTACAGGAGATATAAATGCAGTTAAGCTTGATTAAGTCTTTTTAACCTGACTACTAAGCACAGAGGAGCTGAAAGTCCCTGGAGGAACATTAGGCCTCAATACAAAGAGGTTATCGCGCTATGCTGAGGGATAAAACTGCTCTTAACCTTCAATATATGATGGGAATGTTAGTTTATGAAGTTAAAGCTCTATTAGGACCAGCACCGTCTGACTCACTAGAAGACTTTTCATTTTTTCCTTGCTCACCTGGATGGTCTGGCTCGGGTCTCCGGAGACCGGCCCTCCGACCAGCTTGCAGTACAGGTCGTGCACAGTCCTGCCGGTGTCGTCCTCCCCGCAGGTCGCCGTGGCGGTAATCTTGGTGCCCTCGGCCAGGTTGAAGTAGGGCGGGTGCAGGCTGTACCCGTTCACCCCGTTGGTCGGCAGCTCCTGGGCCGACGCGAAGTTGCAACAGGTCACTAACAGCGGCCAGAGCAGCAGCGCGACCCGCGTCCTGGGTGCGCTGAGCCGGGGAGGGCGCAGCACCGAGCGGCGCCGGTCCGCTCGCCATCATTTCCACCTGTTCTCCCGCGATCCGGTCCGACCAGAAAAGTTTGAGGGATAAAGTAATCTGACTACGAGGAGAGAGGAATCGTTAACTTCTATAGGAGGGAATCATTTGGAAAGAAAACAGAGAGAAAAGTGCTGCAAACTGCAGAAGAAAGAGAGAGGAAGGGAAGTAAGAGTTTGTAGTCCTGGGGAGCGGTGCGTCGAAGGCTCTCTCTCTCTCTCTCTCTCTCTCTCTCTCTCTCTCTCTCTCTCTCTCTCTCTCTCTCTCTCTCTCTCTCTCTGCGTCGCTCCACCAGGCACCTACTCCAACTCAATCTGTATCTCACTCCCTCCCCTCTGTGTTGGCCCGGCCAGTGGTTGGAGGAGGGGACAGCTTCTTTCATTGCATAGTGTTGAATGGTTAAGTTACATCATTCTCTTTAAGCAATCATCACGGTTCATTAATTGGCTCAATTAAATGAATCATTAAAGGGAAGTATGGATCCATTGTTTCAGATTTTTATTTTCACTATGTTTCGGGGGAATTTTCTCATTCCCTGCTTTCTTCCAACTTTCTTTCCCTCTCATTTCTCCCCTCTTTTCCTTCCTGCTTTCTTTCTTTCTCTTGTTCCTCCCCATAAATCCAACTAAAAACATCCAAGGTACAATACAATGTGATTTTCTCAATAATCTGACATTCCTGCAGAGCATCCACAAAGCATCCAAACAACAAATGGGAAATCAAACCACACACACAGAAACAGGCATCCAGACTGACCCACAAACACACACACAAATAAAAAGTCAGACAGGTGCTCAAGACAAACACAAACACACACATACAGACGGCCACACAGTCTCAAGCCCTGTAAGGAAGAGGGTGAATACAATCTTATGATGTTGTTTCACAGCATTTCTAATTGAATTAAAGGCTGCTGCTGACGAGCTGCTTTGGTGGGTTTGATGTAAAATTTGGACATCTAGGTTTTAATTTTAAAAACACAGATTCAGTGTAGATAAATAACTCAAGGTCCGCTAGCTAGCTAATCAACATGTTAAAGCTTTAACTTCTTCATGAGTGTTTTCTTCATCAGCAAATGCAGTTTGCTTGGTTGTGGCTGATTCAGTTGTCATCATGTGACCTAAGTACAGAACTGGTCAACCAAGGCGGTTGTGCTGCATAAAAACTTCACAAACTGAGAGACATTATTTTGTCAAAATTTTACAAAGTAATTTGCCGTGTATACTTCTGAGCTACACATTACCAGTCTGTTAAGGAGATTCTGCCTATGTGCACATGACCATGAGACTGTGTGTGTTTGTCTGCCTAAACTCCAGGAGACAGCCTGTCATTCTTCTTCTGTGCTTATAATCCGGCCTTCTCTCTCTCTCTGTTCCTCTGTAATCTCGTCTCTCTCACTGGGAGCTGTCAGACTGTCCCATACAGACTTTTGTCCTCTTGCTGCTGCTGCTGTCCGTCAGTGTGGGGGATCAATATAAGTGTGTGAGAGACAGAGAAAGAGAGACCATGTGTCTCAACACACACTCTCTTAAACTCTAAATGGTCCCCGTCTCTGAAGAAAAGACTCCATCCTTTCGCTTAGAAACAGACACCAGAATAATCTCTTCAGTCTGAATCCACAGGGAAGCTGCTGTCATCCCTCTGAATAAGTTTCCTCTCTTACTTTCTCTTCACATCTCTCTCTTTCATGTGTTAGAGGAGGGATGTTGCTGAACAGGAGCTAAGTGCTCAGTCAATTTATCACTCAGATAAAACCAGTCCTGACTGAAATATCAGATTAAAATGTCTCAACAACTATTGGATGGATTGCCTTGAAAGATGATGCGCAGATAATAACTCCCCCTGTTTCTCTAACGCCACCTGCAGGTCAAAGTTTTCATTAATTAATGTGAAATCTCTCAACATCTATTGATGGACTGACCCAAAATTTCATCCATGGTTCTGGGGCAACATATCCTAAAGACTGATAATCTGACTTTTCCTCTAGTGCCACCATGAAGATCATCTTTGTGTTTCTTTAATGACCAAGCTTAGGCACATTTTCTGGAGAGTATATCTGGTAGGTGTGTGATATTAAACAAGCCGACGGTGTAGGAGGAGTTGTATGGTAAAGTGGAGGCCATTTAACAACATTTTTCACTTCAGGTTTGGTTTTTTGGAAAATAAAATCACACTGCACGCACAGACTGTATGTGTATTTGGGCTACAGCTCTAACAAACACCTGAGCAGCTGTGTGTGTGGTGTGTGTGTTTTCTCATGGACTCTGGAGCAATGCCATCTAATTAAGCTACAGGAACCACTTTAGAGGATGAAAGAGTTTCCCTGCCCCACACACACACACACACAGATAACAGCTGCTCAGGTGAGTCAACGTAATATTTTTGGGGCTTTAAGTTTCAAAAGGATTTCTATCTCAGAGACAAATGACCTCACCGAGAGAAAAGACAGAAAGTTAAGATTCCTTGGTCGGGCAGGTGAAACTGCTGCTGTGTTTTTGCGTTGTCTCTACACTGTCCAGAGTCCAGAAACCTCACACATCCACTTCCTCCATCGTCTGTCACACACATGCTGAACTCTGACCTGTGGACTGCTGTCTGCCACACACACACACACACACAGGCAGAGGTCAATGACCTCCTGTAGTTTAAAGGAGTCTTGAGTCAGTGTGTTAATGCAGCAAAGCTTCATTCACTGACACACTAGAACATTCCACAGGCTGTTTGCAGGCACACAGGTCACACTGAACACACCTCTGTGGTTAGTGTGCTCTGATCCAGAGCCAAAAGTAATGATAATTTACATAATTGATTAAACTATGGATTGTTTTTTAAATTAATAAACCGATTGTTTCATCTATAAAACATTAAAAATGCCTGTGACAGTTTTCTAGAGGTAAGGTAATGTCTTGTTTTTCCACCCAACATTTCAAAACAGATAAAACAGAACACACTCTTCTTCTTTCTGTAATAATAACTATAATAATAATAATAATAATAATAATAATGATAATAAACTACCAACAAATCCCTTCAATCGCACTCTAGTCTTCTGAAAGTTCATTAAAACATGCACCACCACCTACACACAATTTTCTTCAGGCAGGAAGAAGAGGGTCAAAAAGGTAAAGACATAAAGGGAGATATACATTTTGCAGTCTGACGCTCAGAGAACGCAGCGGACAATAAAAGCAGCTGCGTTAAATCAGCATCTCAGACAGTTTGGCCTGAAAGAGGGCTTGTCGTTTCACCTCACTAATCCTCTCTTTCTCTCATGTCTTTCTCCCTGAACGCTAGAACTAATCTACTTCCTGGTTACCAAGGACACCAAAGGCGAGGTAAGGGATTGGTCACTTGTTGTCGTGGAAACTGCTAACTGCTCCATCAATTGAACCCACTTACCCCCTGCTGGTGCCTACACACACACTCTCACACAAATGAAGAGGTTGGGAATTTGCCTGAAAAGAAAGTAGGAATGAATGAGAAGGAGGAAAAGAGAGAAGTTGGGAGGGAAGAAAAGAAGGAAGTATGGAGGTGAGTAATGATGAGGGAATTTGGAAATTTGGCTAAGAAATTTATCCTTTGAGGCCCTTAGTATCCCACTAGCCACTGTGTGGCGGTCAGAAGGTGAACATGGTGTTCAGGTGATCTTCGTCATTCATTCGTTATTGCATCACCACATCAAATTAAATACATATCTTATACATACAATACATACCCTGTTTTACAGGCGAGTCCACAGTTTTAAAAAGATCATATCAAAATAAATAACTGACCTGGTGCATGACATAAGAAAAGTTATAATCAATCAGGAAACATTCTTACTCGAGCTAGAGCGATCAAAAAGTGACAGCAGGATGTAAATAACGGAAGCCAGACGTAAACTCTTTGTTCTACTGTACTTTTTGATACCACTACTGAGGGCACCAAAGTGCAAATGTTCCTAATTCCAGTCATTGCCACTTTTAACATTTATGGCTGTACAATAAACATGTCCCAGTTTACAGCTGGTGTTAAACGTTTTGTTGGTTGGAGGGCAAATATCAGTTCCACACCACCATTTTCTGGTCGTTTTAGATCACCAGGACACACCAGAGCACACGATACTTCTTCCACTCCTTTTACGAAAACAAACCTGTGCGCCATGAACAACGGCTTCTGTCGATCTGCCAAGTTTAAACGCACCAGTGTACTCTATCAGAGCTGCCTGTCGAATGTTTGAAAAGCTTCAGAATCCCCTCACCAGACACTTCTATCTAAATCCGTCTATCTGCCTGTAGTCAAAACTTTGCTTAATACTCTTATCATCGTACTACTACACACACAACACACATGCACACAATTCAATTCCCTGCTGCAGCCATAACTTCAATATATGCAGATGATAACAGTATTGAGTAAATATTGTTTGTCCATGCCCAGCATTCCTCAGATGCTCCTCCTCCCATCCTGGATCAGATGGGACTTTTGAGATGATCACACACACAAATGACACACACAGTGCTGAGGGCGGATGTGTTTGAAGTGCTGTGGGCTGGGGAGGGAATGTTTTGGGTTGAGAGACTGAATTGTGTGTGTGTGTGTGTGAGGCAGGTACCTACATGCTGTTCCCTTTGTCTCCTTCAACAAAACACTTCAAACCACACACACTCCTGGTGGGCCCTCCTCTTCTCTCTGCCCTCTCTTTTACGTTTTGCTTTTGCTCCCTAAAAAGGAATCAGAGCCTGAGGTTACCGATGTTTGCCGGTCAGTCGCTGTCCATCCAACACTTTTGTGAACCCCTGACTTTTCCTTAGATTTAAATAAGATTTCTACCACTCTCATATCTGTCCATACAATTTAAGGTGCAGCAAGCTGCCCAGTATCTTAATCTAAAGACTGGAAACAAGAGGAAACTGCTAACCTGGCTCTGTCTTAAGGTATCAACATCTGCTTACCAGCACCTCTAAAGTTCACTAATTAACGTTATATCTCCTTTGTTTAATCTGTACATAAAACAAAGTCAGGGGACTTGGGTCCAGTCTTTGTGCTAAGCTAAGCTAACTGGCTGTAGCTCCATATTTACTGGGTAGACATGAAGGTGGTATCAGTCTTCTCATCTAACTAACAAGAAAGCAAACTATCACTCTAAATAAGTCTGACAAAGCTGTAAGATCTGATTTTGCACTGTTTTATATTCAGACGATATTTTTGACAAAAAATTAATGATAATTCTCGTAATTGATCAATCTGTCATTAATTCTCATAATTAGTTAATTGTTAAGTATATAAAATATTAATAAACAGTAAAAGTCAATGACCTACTAAACTATTTGATCGACCATCTGCTTTCCTTCCATTGTCTCTCTCCCTCTTTATCTTTTTCTCTCTCTCATCAGTGTCTTTCACCTCCTTTCCCCTTCATAGATCTCGCTACCACTGTGAAGTCTGCTGGCGTCTGAAAGAGGACAAAGGAGACAAGGAGACGAGCCGGGCGGCCTCTGAGGACCAGACAAAAGGATGAGCGAGAGAGATGGAAAGATAAGAGAGGCAAAGTTAAAGAGTGAGACACGACAAAAGAGAGGAAGAGAGAAGTAGGACGAGGCTAGGGAAGGAGAGACATGGTTAGGTGTAAAGAAAAAAAAGAGTGCAGTACATTCACACAGCTGGTACTAAAGGGAAACTGCTAAGTACACTTTTAAACTTTTATATTCAGCCATAGGTTGGGAGTTCAGCTGTGTCTTTACATGCAGCCTGAGTTTTGTTCCAGCATCTAGTGGCCTTTAAAGGAACTGCAGGTGGAACGGGACACATTCCCATACTGCCCTCAACATGCAGCCCTGATTGATACGGCTGCTGTCTACTACACTGCCTGTAGGAGGAAAGAGCTGCCAAGCAGCCAGTACTAAAAGAGAAACTGCTGGATCACCACTGAGACACAATAAGAAGTGAAAACACTCATTAAAATGAAAATTAGGTTGAGCTTCAGTAAGTAAACAAAGCTGCTTCACTAACTGACACAAAACCCCACTCACATATAGAAACAAACCAATCAAATCTAGACACTGGGATGTACCATAAACTGATATTTTGCTATATGGCCATACTGGCTCTCCCTTGTATCATGGCTGAAACACAGTGTTCTTTGTCTGCATGTGTGTGTGTCAAAGGTATGCAGGGGGCCAGGTGAGGGAATTCAGGGGGGAGCGAGAGGGGCTTCCATCCCTTCATGTTAAGATCACTGTTTGACGAGCTGTGACTCGCTGTGCGTTCCCTAGCACAGGCAGAGAAACACCATACATGTTTAGCATTTCATTCAAATTATCAGGGTGGTTCCAAAAGGAGGTGCACTCTGTGCAATGCAGATAACTAAACAGAGCAGCTGTGAAAACCGAGCTTTAAAAGCCAGATCTAGAACCCATGTCTTTTACTTTTTTTGTGGTGTTTTATTTGCAGGGAATTAGCCAGACCACTCTCCAGCACTGTGGAGATAGGTCTGACTATGCAAGACCAAAACTTTTCTGGCTCATTAGGGGTAAGGATCTAAGGATAGATGTCTTTATCCATCCAATAATTTTGCTTTACTGAGCTTCAGGGCCTAGTAGAACTTTGTGTGGCTGTTTACATATAGTCTTGTAACAATCAACATCACCTACTTTAATGTCAATATGGGCTTTAGACTTGTTGCTGAGTCTCTGCACACAACAGTCTGCTACCACATAAGAAACAACGAGGGTCTGCAAGAGTTTTTCTCACGGCAAACAGGTTCGGGACATGTAACAGTTAGTCATTTTCCCATAAATGAGAAGTGATATGACTAAAAGGCTTCTTAACTGCAGAGCACATTCACTGGACTCTGTTATTTCACCTGAGAGAAAAGGGGGAGAGAGAGGGAGAGACTGCTGCTGAGAAGGTGAGAGCTAGTTACAAGAGATCAGCCAGTGCTGCATATCTTCAGACAGTTAAATAATAATCTGCGTCGTGTCTTAGAATGGCAATAGGCTTTGCTGCATCTCTTCTGTCCTTTAATTTGTTCTTTTCTGATCCTTATTCTATTAAAATGCATGATCAAACAATGATTTGGTGATAAGAAAGGAATCTAATTTGGATTATGTTTCAGTGAGCAACAAACCTACAGCAATGTGAGCTCGACAGGACAAGAGAGCTTTGCAACATCTGCTCACTGAGTGTTTTTCAGAGGACAAAAATGTGAGATGAAGTAAATACTCACGTACCTTGGTACACAGTCCAATCAGGCCTCCTGGGAAAAAGCCACAGAAGGGGAAAGGAGAGGACGATGATGATGACATGCCTCTCATCTGCTTGGCTGCTCACCTGAAGGGGAGGGAGAATGTATGGGAACAGCGCAGTAAAGCAGCAGTTGATGACAGCTTTCATTAGGGTTGTGCAAGGTTAAAGACGCCCTGAAACCGCTCTCACACACCACTGGCCCATCACCTCCGCACTGTATTTAGTCTAAATGACCACTGTAACCTCCCCATGCCTTCACCTTGCCCTGTTATTCCCACTTTGACCTCTGTTTCATTTGCACATTCATTCTTTGAAAGCCAGATGGTGCAGACCGTAGGATGTAACACACCACTATTTCAAAATCTTTAAGAAAAACATCCAACATCCATCAGTGCCAGCTGAGCAGAGACAAGGAAATTATGCTCCATCTCAGATTTTGCATGTGCTGTATTCCTGTTAGTGGAACTCACCTGCATGGAATCAGATTAATTGTTTTTTTCTTTTTTTAATTTTACACATGCTGTACATTGACTATCTTTGTCCTGTTAGATCACTGTCAACACTTTTCTGTTGATGGACTTTGTGAGAGTGCATGTGTCCGCAGTCCTAGATAATTGTGCTGTGTCCTATGATGTGCCTGGCTCTGCAAAAGCAATATGATCACATAATCACAATATATTATTTACGTTTACACACCAAGCTACAGCAAGACATTTAACCATCAGTAAAGCTAGAATACTCAGAAAGAGCATTAAACAAAGATGCATTGAAGAGGACTGGTCCTTCAGTGAAGCAAATAACCATGTCAAATTATTTTACAATGGACTTGCAATAAAGTCTCTTACAATAGAGAGCTCCGTTGATATTTTGGCTGATTGGTAAAGTGTGTCCTGTCTTAAAAAGCTAATATGTCACATAGTGTGTGTGTTTATTTTTGGATTTTTAAAAACTACTTTCTCATAAACACAGCAGACATTTTTCTGTCAACATGGTATTTAAGTCTGCCATTAAAATGCAACCGCATGAATTAAAGCAAATGGCTGCTTGGGGAGACAAGCCACATCCAGAACTCTAGCTAATGGGGTAAAAAGAGTCAATACGACTCATTTAACTTCACTTCTTTACTCCAACTTAGGCTTCTTCTTTTTTTAAGTTCGGTGTCCCCCCACCTGTGACCTGCTAATCAGCTAAGCTAAACCTGTCCTAAACGCCCGGAAGATATCATTATTCAACAACAAAGGTATCGCTCAGGTGTCTTTTTAATGGTTTTCACTGGAGCAAAGCTTGACTGAGACGGGTTTCCAGACCATTTACACTTATTTATGATGCGCCGATACTTGATATTTTAATGAAAAGACGTCAGCTTCACCTGGATGTGACTCATCAGCAACACACCTGTGCGTAGCAATACTCCGTTTCACCACAAAACCTCACAGTTGGCAGACGTGTATTCCAAGGGGGCACTGTTTCACGAACTTAAAGAAACTGGCCGCTGTTATTTTTACTATGCCAGTAAAAATATCTAGGCCAGAGGGGTGTGAAGGAGTTAAACATGATATTTATGCGAGAGCATCAGGTTCAGAAATTTACTCTTCGTGTTTTCCAAATGTTTGCTGTTTTTTTCATTCATTTTATAGGACAAAAATACAGGAAGTAACAACAGCTCACCGACAGTAACACTGTTGTCCAGGTTGGGAATTCCTCTTCTGCTTGTAATCCGTTTGAATAAGTTTCACTGCTTTTCTGGTTTTGACGGAAACGTCATTTCTTGTCACATGCTGCCCTCTGCTGGTTAGAATAAACTGCAGCGAGGATGGATTTCTGTTAAATGTGACAGCGTCCTTCAATTATCTGTATTGTCTGTGGTATAAATACATCAAATAGACATTGACCTCAGCTGTTTTAAATTATTAAGAGGACTTAGACCGCTTTGATGGAATCAGAAATATTCACTAAGCAGGTATCATGTATTGTGAGGTGGTCTCAATTTATCCTGTTCCATTCATTTTATGGCAACCAACATACAACAGACTTTATCAATAGATCTTAAAGCCTTTTTCAGTACCTCATTACAATACAAACTATCTGATTCTTTATCTGTTCAACCAGTATAGTGCTTACAGGTGTGTACTGAGGTTTTAGCTTTCATTTTACACATTCTGTATAGGTGTTATTAAAAAATGTTAAATCTTAAAGTCTTCATTCACATTAAGGCAAATTTTGGCTTTATATTTAACTAGATTTAAGACTTCTTAAAAACTCATTTAATTAAACCACTTTGAGGACTTTTTCTGTGAAGAACCACCAAGCAGTTTGCCTCAACCACTTCTGTGCATCATCATTTTTAGACAAATTTGAATTCCCATGTGGACAAAGAAACCTTTCATGTATTAACATCTTATTTCTCATATACATCTATTTTACTGTCATTTCTCTACCATGTTGTTTTGTAGTTATTTAAAATGATCTGTGCCTGCATGTTATGGTACATTATAGAACATCCGTATTTGCATGAACATTGTCTGAATGTTATGCTCAGATAATACTGACCATGAGCTCAGACGAAACATGAAAAAAAACTTTACTTATGTAACCTGTTTAGGTCTTTCACGAGTTATGAAATCACAACAACCGCAATGAAAGTTGTTTTTTTTTCCATTTTATTTTACAAAGTTTCCACCGCTCCAGCGTCACACTCAGAAGTTCCTGCAAAACAGAAAGACGAGAACAGTTTTAGTTTCCAAATTAGGTCAGTTGCCAAAAGCTGTCAGCTAATACTGATCTGAACTCTGCCTCAAAGTCAACTTTCAACATGTCACAGTGGGTGTAAATGAGATGAATATTTTCTGAATTCCATTTAGCTGCTTCAGTTTCAGGGTACAGGTCTTGTGCATGCTGGCTTGTGGTTATGGTTACTGGAGCATGTGAACACAACAGAGACACTATCAGGGTTATTAGAAACACTTCTGATTTTCCTGCGCTGACCTGTCAAATGTCTCCTGTGGAAACAGCCAGTATTTTTCCAAATTATCTCCATAAGTAAATGAACTTGTTGGATTTTTTTCCACAACTAAACTAGTTACGGAATCGCACGACTGATTCCCCTCTACACCAGAGGAACCTGTGACATAAATCATGTGCTGCATTAATGTACATAAATAAACAGCATCACAGTATACCCTGCAAAGTCTGCTTATGAATACAATCTGAACGCACTACACTGATGATGAAACCCACATAAGACTATTAATCACTGTCCTCATTTGTGCATGCGTCAAATATCACATCAGATGATCCTTTATTAGTCCCACAGTGGGGAAATTTACATTGTAAATGAAATGCACTCTCTCTGCTGCAGTTGAGAAATTTGAGATCAGGTTCTTACTTTGCAACAATGGTGTCATTCTTTGCCAGCCTCAGGATGGAGTCATCAGACTCACCCTGTTCAAGGAAGAAAAAAAAAAAAAAAAATCAGCTCTCTCAGTGCACAGGCAGGTTTCCAATAGAAACTACAGAGTGTGACGCTCAAACAGTATGTACTGCAGACAAGAAAACATGTTCTGATTTAGACAAGTAGAATCTTAGTCTGTATTTGGGTATGGTCAAAAAATGGCAAT
The DNA here is from genome assembly GCF_001640805.2 of Lates calcarifer. Taxonomy (NCBI): domain Eukaryota; kingdom Metazoa; phylum Chordata; class Actinopteri; family Centropomidae; genus Lates; species Lates calcarifer. The sequence continues at coordinate 25,459,897 of NC_066838.1, read as the reverse complement.
GCTGATAATAACTGACAGTAATTACAATATCTGTGCAGCTGGCAAACTACAACACAGCACACATTCATCCCTGACTTACCATTCTGCGGATGGCACCACAGATAGCGTAGGTTTTGAACTGACCGTTGAAACGACCGGTCACCTTGTCAACCTGCAGAGGACAGAGCATGTTCAGTAAGAAGGACAAGAACTGTGCAAACAGGAACTGTGTGGGTTTTTATTTATTTTAAGCCGCTTCATTTGTTAATATTCAAGTATCTAAACTAAAGATGGAACTGGTTTCACAACGGTTTTGCATCTTGGAAAGCTGACAACAGCACAACCTGCTATATGAAAAGTACTGGTGTTTGAGCAGGTTTTAACCATGTTTTTTTACCATTTCCAAATACATGCTGTGCAGTTTTAGATTTCTGAATGTATTCTTTCAGGCATTCACTGCTTTCTATTCATTTCTGAGCATTATGAAATTTAATAGTTAGCCAAAACACTAATGTTCAGAATCAAAATACCGACATGATTCAATTGTCTGACAAAACTGTTCCAAGTCATATGCCTGTTTGTTGTGGAGTCTGTATGATGACTGGAAACGTCCGGCTTCACATTACACTGCAGCTGCAGTGTGCAAATTTTACCACCAACACTGAGCCTACGGTTTGTTTTACAGCTTTGCATGAGGTAGATTTAGACAAGAATAACAATCTTTCGAGGTCTAGTCAACACTGCATTTTTGACAGGGATAAAAACATGCAATTGTGTCTAATTTTCCAGAACAGGGTTCGATCTCAAAGGGCAGTAGCAATGTCACATGTGAAGTGTGGCTTCTTTAAAAAAAAGAAAGTTTCATATTAATTAATACTCAGCAGCAGCATACACAAGGTCTTGAGTGCTTCATTAACATTATTAAAAATAACTTAAGATACTTTTTTCTTACCTCAGCAATGTTGATCTGGATGGAGGCATGGTCCTTGGCTCCAATGATTCTGTTGCTAGCAGAGCTGCAGTGCACACACACACATATACAGTGTATTATTTATATAGGATTTACAAGATTTCTGCAGGAGTCAAAGTTAAATGTAAGACTTTTTCCAACTTTTATAAGACCACATTAAAGATACATTAAATTTTATTTTATGAGCATACAAGCCAGCAGCATTAACTCCAATAACAGGAGCCAAATGAGAGGCATTAAATAGATAAATGTGATAGAAAATTAGTAATTAAGGTTTTTGCTAAAATTGACACTTGCTAATTATAAGATGATGAGTTTCCTGCCTACAGCAAAATCCACTGCTGAAAATATGTTATCTTAAAGTTATGAATTTATATAATCTTCAGACAGCCAACAATTGATAGATAGATATTGATATAGATATAGATAGATATAGATTGAATATTTAATCTAATAGCTAAGATGATGTCTAAATATCCTGAACACTGACACAAATTCAGTTCACGCCGACAGAAGAAAACAAACTGCTAAATTATCTTCGGAGGCTTACAGTCTGGAAATATTTGGCATCTAACACAAGTTTTTCTTGAAAACTGGGGGCTGATTGTCTGATATATCCTTTCAGCTCTGTAGCCAAGAACATTTTCTAACTAACAGTACTACCTATGGCTGATGTATGATGATATCTGAAGACGTTTTTTTAAAGAGTTTTTGGATACTTGCAAACTAGAACATAGGTTTTCAACTGAGCCTCAAGGCAAAACCCAGTAACACTATCTGTTACTAACCAGGTGTATTTTTCACCGTGTTAAATGCAACCACAGGCTGCTCTGTAAAAATCCGTTAAAACCGCTTCAACACTCACCATTTACGGGGGACGTAGAGGTCCACAAATTCACCAGCGTCGTTCTGCATGTTTGAAAGGTTGTACAGGTGGTCGCCTACAAATCTGAAAGACACAAATTTAGACCAAAAGGCCACCGGAGGATCAGACGTGTTGTCTCTGATGCTAACTAGCAACCGCGATGCTGCTAACAAGCAAGCTAGCATATATCAAGGCCTATGTTGTGTTTTACTGCCGCACGTCTCTACATAACCAAGCGCGAAACAGCACAAAATAACCATAATCAATGTAGAAAACGCGACTTTTTCCTCAATGTGACTCAACGGTGTTAGCCGGCTAGCATCAGTTAGCATGTAGAGCGCACATCACGGCCGCATGTGGCTGCTCTCACTCGACCAAGTTCTGTTACTTCTACACAATTTCTGCGATGAACACGATAAAGACACCATACACAGCCACATAGTCACATTAGCTTTACATTTTTTCAAAGAAAGACCGGCTGTGTAAGGACATATGATTACTTTTAAACGTTTTGAGACGGGAGCCCGACAGAAACCCACCGTATACGACAAATGGCCGACAGGAAAGGAAGAGTCGTCGACCAGGAAATGAAAATATCTCTCTCTGAAGGTGTGTGTCGCCACCTACTGGATCAAGGACCAGGATTACATGCTCTAACTTGGATGGAGACACCCTGTCCATGTGCTGGCGTCCACTTGTAGTCTGTTTTTCCTTTAACTAAAACTAAAGGTCTTTATTCCAATTAAGGGAAAACTAGAGGGCTTTAGTTCCAGTTAAGGCAAATGTTAATGCTATCATACAGAACTATTTTAGACAACAGTGTGCTTGCAACTTTGTGGCAACAGTTTGAGGAAGTCCCTTTCACATTTTACAATGACTAACATTGCCTTTATGCAAAACACCAGCTCCATAAAGAAATGGTTTTCCCACTTTGCAATGGAAGAACCTGACTGACCTGCACAATAAAATATACAACACTTTTTAAAAACAAAGCTATAGAGTGCTCTACCTGGTTAAATCGGGATTACAACATTAATAAGCCATTAAGAACTAAGATTAGTAGAATTAAGAATTAAGAATTCAGGCAGTAAAATTAAACATTTAAACAGAATAAAGAAAATAAAAGAGAGTAAAATAGCTCACATAGTTTACACCCAATAAATTTGCGTCAATTTAATGTGATCAATTGCAAATTAGTTATAAATCTGCATCACTTGAAGTACAATATTAGCTCCTCTATCTTCCATCTCGTAGCCCTGATCATGAAGAGAGACTCTGCATCAAAATCTATTTTTAAGACTTTGACTGTTTTAGTTGATTTTGTGCTCATTGGTTGGAAAGTTGTGTTTTATCAAGTTGCTTCCAGTGTCATGTAATTAACACACAGAAAACAGTATCAATATGGTGAGTACATTAGTCACCCATCTGTTTAAAGGCAGTGAGACCACTGACATGTGAAGTGATTTTGGTGGCATTACAGTGTGAGAGTGATGTATTTTTTTCTCTTCCTGTGACAAATCAGCTGCTTTCTTTCATGTTTTGCATACAAAGTTTTCAAAAAGTGAAAAAATATCATACCCCCCTCTCTCTGCACTTACTTCATACAACCTCTACTGTATGTGGCAGTCTCATAGAAAACAACCATCCATCCATTATTTATACCACTCATGTGACCCAGTGACTGTGGGGGGTTGGGTCTGGTATCTAGCAGTACAGGAGTTCCCAGAACCCTTGCAAACTCCACACAAGAAAAACCCTGGATGAACTTCTTTGTTAAGCAACAGTGCTGACCACTGTACCACTGTGGGGTCAGGGTTCTCTGCAGACCAGTACCTCTACAACAGAGTATTTCTTCATGGACCCAGTCTGTGCATTGTGATGTAGCTGAAGCTGTAGAGTCTGATCTGTGATGATAAGCCTGCTGCTGCTCCTACAACCCCACTCATCACCTGCTGTCGCCCACCCTGAGTCCAGTTCTGCTTAAGGTTTCTGCCTCTTAAAAGGAAGTCTTTCCTTGCCACTGTCACCTGTTGCTTGCTCGTGGTGGGAACTGATGGGTCTCTCTCTGTAAATATCATAATATAAAGAGTAAGGTTGAGACCTGCTCTATATATGCTGGATATGAAAGTACTGGAGTTTTGAATTGAATAAATAAAATTGAATTGAATGTTGAAAAAGGAAATGGCCCAAAGCACAGGTCACAATATTTTCTAAAATAACACTATATGCTGTAAAATTCTTTTGGTGTACAGGTGTAGTGCAAATAGTGAAAATGAGTCCAATAAGTCCAAACATATTGATTATAATTTAATAAAGGTTAGTAAGGATACAGTAAACTCAAGCATGGTAACATTTTAGAATGCACATAATGCAAAACAAATAATTTTAACATTTGTATTAAACACAAATATTCTTAACATATTATATTCTATGCAGATTACATGATACATGTAAAAAAAAAGTGTGATCCACATGCTGCATATCACATCTTACAAAACATGTAGGGTGTTTTTTTTCCACAAAATTGGATTACCCCTGACAATATTTCACTCTGAAGTGACACTGCCAAACTGTTTTAAAATGTTATCACATGTTAAAAAAACATGTTATAGAGTTAATTCATGTCATTGACATAGATACAACTGCAGCTGTGACCTTTTCCACAAAGAAATTACATTTAGTCTGTCATAAATATGTATGTATGTATGTATTTTAAAGAGCTTGACCAAAATAGACCAAAGTGGTCTACTGATGCTGGACATGAAAAATATAGGTTGCTAAGAGATTCTAAAGGCACAATGAAATTAAACTTATCCTAATATTACCACTACCTTTGACACTACAGACACAACTACTGCTACTACATCAGAGACTATGACTTGTCCTGATACTGATGTCATTGTTGCTGTTTCGTGACACATGTACATCCCACAGGCAGGTCGTAGGGACACCTGCACCAGGTATTGTTGCCTACATTCTGGTAGACTGCGATCTGGAAGTAGATGGGCATAGCGATCATGTTTGTCACATTGCACCCGTGGCACACAGCATGGTCAATGGCCTGGGGCAGTCTACTTTCATTATTATCACGCCTGAAAAAAAGAGGGAAAAGTCCATGAGTAAATGGAGGCATACATGGAAGGCAAGAAGAAGGAGGAACAGCTGCATCAACTGACTTGCTCTGTATCATATTCTACAAAAATTCCAGCAAGTCTCACTGTAATAACACCATGAAATTCAGTGCAGTCAAACTTCAAACAGGATGAATCATTAGAAGTTTGGTGATCCCCTAGCTTTACAGGTGAAGGGGGTTTTCTGAAGTGATCTGACCATCCAACAAACACCGTGGACAGAGAATACTGACTGCCAGTATGCCTCTTCACAGCAAGCAAGGTTTGAAGTTCTCTCTCTGCTGTCACCTTTCATGTGAACGGCAAACTATGACTGCCTTGCATGAAACACTGTCTATAAATTGTAATCCCCATGACCCCAATGAGCATAGGACAACACTTTATTCAAACTAGGTCTGTTAAAGCATAACGCAACCTCTGGTCCTGCTGGAAACCCTTAAAATAAACTTCAGCTGTGAAAAGTAACTCAATAACTTTTACCCCAAATGTCTTTTAAAAGAGGCGTTTTAACTTTTATTTCTTTATACATCACTATTTGTACCATTAGTTAAAACTCACCAATAATACAAGCAATGTCAGAGCTCTGATCACTGCTCTTTTATTTTCTTAATTTTCTTTATTCTGTTGTCTTTATTTTCATTTTATTTGTGTACATCTCCATGTATGTTTTGTATGTTTATATTTGAGAAATAAAAAAAAAAAGAAAACTCACTGAAGGCTCCATGGTGCAATTGAAGTGGTGTTGAGTTCTGACACATGCTTGAAGTATTGCTTCCCATATTGTGGTGCATATTTACAGTTCTCTGGACAGACAGAATTGCCGTACACTGTCCCCAGGCCTCCCAGTAAGCACTGGAAACACAAGAACATGCATATTTTAGTTACTTCATCAGTCATTCAGTCTGCCATTCACTTTCACCGAAACAGACAAATAACTGGCTCTTTGCATTTTCTATCAGACAGATAAACTAATCCCCCAGTCTAGTTTTTTCAGGGATTGCACACTGTTATATTTAGGTATGCAGCTGGATAAAATCACAGCTAAATCCCCAGTCAGAATCAGAACATGTAATCTCTCATTGGAAATAGAAGGTATACAGTCTAATATTATTGCATGTGGCATGTATTTGCAGGCATGAACACGAATTACAGTAACGAAAAGCCATTGACTTATCACCCAGGTTTAAAACTGATAAAAAACTTTTGCAGTCTACAGTGGTAATGTTTCCTTCCACCTCCAAAATCTTGGATGGGTACTCACCAGAAAAGCAATGAAGTTCATGCTGACGCTGAAAAGGGGCCTTGAAACTGGAGTGAAACGAAAACTCGCTCTTCTATCTGCTTGTATAAAGTGGTGCTGGTGGTGGTATCCTCTTTCAAAGAGTTTGCGCCTACCTCTCTCTCAGTGCTCTCTTTGCTCTTTTTATCCTCTAAAAGTGACGAAATACCTCATTTGCATTAAAGGGAAAACACTGGAGGCGGCATAGTGGACGGCTGCCAAACATACAATGTCATCTCAATTTCAGTTCAGTTGTGACTGTGTTTGTTTTGTCTGTTTGATTCCTCTCTTAGTTGGATTTTGCTTGAACTTCTGTAGTCTCGCAGGCACTTAAAGAGATTTAAATTCAATGTAGTAAATTATCAGGGCTTGAAAGTCAAAAGTGGGAATTTTTTCAGGTCTTGTTTTTAACATGACATTTTTTAACATTTATCATGAAAATATTGCTCAGAATTAAAAACTCAAACCTGCAATAACTTTAATGCAAAACTGAATACAGTGACCATTATAATAGATTATTCGATTTTCCTGTTGGGGAAAGCAAATATATGTGGCTGATGTTTTACATTCTATTGATATAATCTATATGACTGATTGATTGAATAATTATTTTTAGATTATTTGACATTTTATAATTCCTTATTGTCTGACAAATTGGCATGAGTGTTGATTAAAACACACACAACCCGACAAAAAGACAAAACAAAATTCATATTTAACGCCATTACATCAGCGCAGAGTTCAGTTGGACTGACTCCAGGTAACAAACCTTAAAAGCAACAGGGAACACCGGGAGGGATTTCTCCTGGAGGCGTGGTGGGGGATTCTGCTACTGACACAACACCATGCCACAACTTCCTCTGAATTTGGCTCAGGGAAACCTACACACACCCTGACGCCCACACACAGGAGGATCCCCGCTCTGGCACAGTTAATAGTCAACAGAAAACAGACAGTCATAACCAGTCTGTTACGCTGTCTGTCTACACTCTCCATATCTGTTTTGTCTTCAACTAGCCATTTCCCTCACTTTCTCTGAAAGATATGGTCATTCACACTCATATTCACTCTTACAGACAATTTAGAGTCATCAGTTGCAGCTGCATGTCTTTGGACTGTGGGAGGAAGCCGGAGTACCCAGAGAGAACCCACGCAGCCGCAGAGAGAACATACAAACTCCACACAGAAAAGCTCCAGGCTTGAATCGGTGCTTGAACCTGGAAAAGAGCGAAAAAATACTCAATAAATATAAAATATATCAGTGGTAAAGCATGCAATAGCAGAGTTTCAGAATCAAGCAACTACAGAATTTGGAGTCTGATAGTTTTGAATTGTGTGAGCAAACAGGTAACCTATGGACAAAGCTACTCACTTGAAGTTTTGGCATTCTGTACTATTCCAGTTATATGCCACTACCAGAGCAGGTACATTTAAAGGTATTCAGCCATGCAGTTTGTTTGCCTTCTCAAAACTATGAGAGCATATTGCATCAACAATCAAGCACTGAGACTGAACCATTCAGTAAATTTGATAGTTCCCACCATTAAATTATCATGGTCAGGTTATCACATTCATTTAGTTTTTATTATTTAGTTTTACCCTCAACACTTCTTTATACAATTTCAATGCTAAATTGGATGTGTGAACATTGTTGGTTTACTCTTTGCTGAAAGCAAGCTTAAATATTGTAGAGTAATTGACCAGACCATGATTGCAAAATTGCAGAGAAAACTTTCCTGCTATGACCACTTTTCTAATGTTTGATGATTTAATGATTGATTTCACCATTATGTCACAGTTTCACTGATTCATTTGACCACTGCACATTACATCAGAATAGGGACTGAATGAGACGGCAGTTTTTCAAGTGGACATGCCGTGTCCTGTCATATGTCTTCCTCATGGTTTCATGACATCCAGGTTGCACTGGGTTGGGAAAACCTGAAAATGTTTTGTAAGAGTGAAAATTATTTATGTCTGCATTTTCTGCCTGTGCTGAAACATGTCAATAATTAACCCTGCAGTATGTCTGTAAATTTCAAACATTTTAGGCCAAAACAAAACTTAAACAAAGATCTAATAATGGCACTGTATTTCAATAATCAATGAGTTCTGAGTGTCTGTGCTGTCTGGAGAGTGAGCTGCTGTTTCATACAGACCTGAGATTGCGTCACCTGAATTTTTCTAGTCTTACTCTGCTTGCCAACTCCTGTCTGCCTTCAGAGAGGACAGAGCAACATTTAATTCACTACATGTGGGGCATTGTCACGTGCAGAATTGTCCAACATGGAGGGCGTCTGGATTCATGCAGACATCACTGTATTCTGACAGTTTTGATGCATTACTGACCGGGTCAGTGAACAGCACCACTGTTGTAGTGTTAAATCAAAAAAGGTTCTCAAGGTTTCTACATCTTGAAAGGAAGGTGCCAATTGTAGGGTCTCTCTTTGTAAATATAACAATATAAAGAGAATGGTCTAGAACTGCTGTTGTGAGTCAGGGCTATATAAATGAAACTGACTTGACTTGACATGAATATAATGTAGGTGGCATTTATTGAGTGCTATGCTTTCCAGTGTATTTGGAGTAGTTTAACACTGAATTTTGTGTGGGAGAAAAATTTGTTTTCTTTCTTCTGTTGGTGCAACACATGATAATTATGGAGGTGGATGTGCAAGTATGCTCCTGATGTTGATTTCTAGGTTGGCCTTTTATAGAAACTTAATAGATTTACTCTTGAAGTGAGGTGAATGATTGAGTGAGTCATTCCTTCCTTTTACACTCTCACTTCCAACTACGCATTACTCCAATGACAGGCTTAGGCATGTTGATCAAACTGTCTTGGTGCGCTGTTCTCCACTGATCATCTCATTCTGTAGCGGTTACATTCGCAAGATTTTTCATTCTGGTCTAAATGATTATTATTAAAGATTTCATGTTGACTATTTACCTGGGTTTAGTGCAGTCTGATGAAATGCACTGATTAATTATTTGGATCAGCTGAGTAACAGTCACACAAACACATTATGCATCATGCATTTGTCTTCCTCAGTGTCTCCACACATTTACGTCAAGATGGAGGTCATACGCAGAGAACAAGCCAGAAAATAATCAGGTGAAATCATCAGGTTTACATGGTGCAATTTTCTTTTGATGGGTTTATGAAAAGTGTCACAACCCGGCTCAAGGCTGGAGCTCTCTTATTTTTCTGCCTGAGATCTAGAAGAGGCGCTAAAGTTATAGAAATCTGAGAATTATTTCAGATTTCATTTGAAATTTAAAAGGAGGCTGATTTGAGACGTGTGTCTCTCTGCTCTGGAGAAAAAACAGAGACAAATTTTATAATTGATAAAACCCCCAAGCTCCCAAAAATTGGGGTGAAATATTTTTTTGCAGAAAGATAAAATTCCTGCCATAGAGGGTTTCAATTCATAGATAAAACTGGCATTCCACACTGAATCACAAATGGTTTTCTCCATTGTCCTTCAAAAGCTCAAAAGTTAACATGTATGGTAAATAGCACAGAGTACACCTCCCACTAATCCCTGACACAGAAACCCCATCCATACCACAGGTTCCTCTAGCTTGTCCACCCTCAGACGTCCGCAACCTTGGTACCAAAAGGAAGCATCTTTAAGACAAAGGCAGAGACAATCAAGGCAAGGCAAACTCCCTGACTACATGACACCAATATCTAAATAACTAAAAAACAAGTTTCTTTAACATAACTGAAAAAGAAACTAACATTAAGACTAACAAAATACAACCAAAACCAGACAGGTTGGAGGCCAGGCGGAGAGAGACTGGCTGCTACCAGTTTATATAGTACAGCTGGTCCAGGGCAGCTGAATATGCCTGACTCTACCCATCAGGCTCTTGTTCAATTGTTCAGACAGGGTTGTCACAAAAGGTTTCAGCTGCCCCCCCCGCACCCATTGACATTTCAACTGGTTTGGGCCTGTTTACTCTGGTTGTTGTTATTTACAAGGAGCATTTCTAGTAATTGGAAGATTAGGCTCCATGTAAACACAGCCTTTTGTCTCTCTCCCTGTGTCTGTGATAATTTGAGTGGAAGCAGATGTGTTACTACTACCACTACCTAATCGTTGCTCGGTCGCTGTTCATCGACTGTTCCAAGATGCGATACAAGAGACTTGCATTTTCAAAAGATATCTAACAGACTTGTGACCCAGTTGTGACTGGCAAAGGGTGCATCAACAAGCTACAGCCAACAAGAGTGCTGCAAATTTCACTGCATATCAGCGCACAAACAATTTGGATGTATTTGGCGACATGGGGTTACAGCTGATCAATACATACCTTTCAATGACTTTGAAAGGCATGTATTGAGTGCATGGGATTTCCTGTGGCCTGTATCCTGACCCTTATTTGTCATGATCCTGTTTCTAAGACCTTGTCAAGTGTATTTGGAAATTCCCAGGGAAGACCTTGGATACACTATCACTTTTGCATAATTAAAAGCAAACACACTGGTGGATGGAGGAAATTTGAGAGGGCAGGAGAGTAGGGTAGAATGAAAGCTGGCCACACACAGCATGTAAATTATATTCCACAATGCTGCTGTGTTGATGTATTGTTTGGTTCTTTATCCATATATGGGTAGTATTTCTAATTTCAATAAATGCATACAGGGAATTCCTTCACACACCCACATGGAAAGCAGCACCTTATTATTATTTGGTCTCGTAGAGACAGAAATGTTGCTCGGCCTTTTACTGGCAGAAATAAAACCATTATGAAGACAGGTAAACAAGTAGGTGAAAAAAAACAGATGCATGTATATAAATAAGAATGGGTTGAGCAGATTGCAGAGTGCATCAGTAACACCACCATACTTTCAGCAAATTTTTAAGGAAGGACTTTTTCTTTTATTTGAGAATTTTTACACTATGGCATGGTGTCTTAAAGTAAATGATCAGAATATTTTGTCCACCACTGATTTTATAAAACCATCTCTAAGTATTAGTTTTGTCATTGCACGTGATTTAAATGTGCATTTCAGCAGCCCAAAGCATTGTGCTATTTTTACTCTAAATCTGGTTTTGCTATTTGCTTTCAGGGCTTTGTAAAGATATGAGTAATTTCACTTAGACACAACCTGTCTGCCTTAGAAGCAGTGAGATCATTGTATGTAATTGAAATGACTCAAAAGAGATTATGCAAGACCATCTCTGATCGATTCAAGTTTAACAGTAGGAGAAACAAACCAGACATCACCAGAGATTAACATTCATGCCTGTGATGAAATGGTCTTGCCTTGCCCCGAGGAGCTGCTGATGCAACCGAAACACCGTCAGTCTCGGTGCAGATAAATGTTTGTTGAAGAGGGATTTGATGATTTTTTATGGAGATAAAAATGGTCACAGTATAAATATTAGAAAGATATTAAATATGGAATATCAGCTACTGGCATGTTAAAATTAGGACCATGTTAACTTGCAGGTTTGCATATGCAGACCCTGCTGCAATGCTTTTATGCCCTGTCCAGACCTTGTAGACACTGAGATAAGAGGAAGTTTTTGTTATGAAATCTTCCCTGGAATGTAAAATAAACAAGAAATGCCTGTGTCATTTCTTGGCATCTGATAAGCTGTCTAACTTGTGCATTTAAAACACAGTTCTTTGTTTGCTTGCTGTTTTCTCAAAAATACCTGCAGTGACATGACCACACCATCTCATACTTTCAATACAGTACAATTTCAGCCTCATTGTTTAGTTTTAGCTATGAATAATCACACTTTGGCAGAACAGGATCGACAGGAAGTGATTGCTACAGCCAAGTCTCTTATGAGATTGCAAAACATAGAGTGAAGCTTGTTTCATGTTACCTCATTCTACCCTGAGGAGCTGCTGATGTATCTTAATCACATCCAGTGGACTGTACAACAATAATATTTTGAGGGGATCACCATATTTTGAATTTCACTGGTTATGTTTTTAGCTGCCTGAGCCACCCTAGGCATTCTTAAGCTAAGTGTCATGGACTAAGTGTCTCATTTAGTTTGAGATGGCAGAGATTACAAAGTTCAGGAAAAGGTTTTAAAAGAGAGCTTTGGGGATGTTTGACTTGACATTTTTTCAGAAAGATCATAGTGAGAAATGCATGTGTTTCCTACAACAATACTACATCAATATTTTCTGATGAGAAATATGGAGCATCCCAGGGCTCTGTTCCCGGCCCTCTGCTTTTCTTTCTCTATATTTCATGGAATTTGTTTCTACTGCTGCACTGATGATACTCAGCTGTATGTGCCTGTAAAAAAGGATGACCCTTCTTAATTTAGAGGCCTGCTCTTGCAAAATCTTCTTCTTCTAAATTCAGATAAAACTACCTGTTAACATTCTCCCACCAGCGGGTTGGTCTCAGTCTCAATGACTCTGTTAAACCTGATCTGTACAGTCTCTCCGCTATTGCTCCTCAGCAGGTTTCATATTTGTTTTCCTCTCAGAGGAGTTTTCTGTGGGGGTAGAATGTTGGCCCTTTCAATTTGTCCTGACTTGCTTTGACGGCTGTGTAATGTCATTTCTATATGCCATTTATTCCCAGTTTACAAAACTGACTTGTATTGAGGGGCTTTCCATCCACTGAATGAGCAAAACACTCTGCCAGTCAATATGTCCGCAGGTAAACTGAGATCTCTTTCCTTTCCAGTTTCCGACACATACTTCTTTGCAGTCTCTCTCTGTTTCTGTCTATTCCAGTTGGTTTCTATGTAGTTTTTCTTGTTTCTACAGTAATCTGATGCAGTATAATATATCCAGTATCATTGGAGTGTGAAACCTATTCTACTGTAGGTGTTGTATCACAGGTCTCCTATCAGTCAGAACTGGGTAAGTAATTAATAGCCTTGTTGGAGCCAACTCACATGGCCAAATGCTGTACAGGCAAGGTAAAAGAGACTTTCATTTTCATGTCTTATTTCAGAAGGCTAAAATTCCAAATAGCATGAAGAGGGAAAGTTTGTTTCCAAATTTAACCTGCTGGACCTGTGGCTTCACTGGTCCAAGCTCCTGCATACTTTGCATTGGCTGGTTCACAAACAAAAATCTATTGTGGTTAAGCTTGCATTACAGTTGGAGTGGTGTGTATGTTTACTGTGTGTGTCTGTGCATCTGTATTGCTATCATTGTGAGGACCAATTACAGTTTTTAACAAATGTAGTGAGGACACTTCTGTATTGTGGGGACATTTTGGTCTGTCCTCACAACTTCAGAGGACTGTTAGCACAGTCATTAAATTAAGTACATGCCATGGAAATTGTTGACTTTTAAAAAAAAACCTATTTGAACAAATATTTGATCCTCTTGGAAACAATATTATTAATAAAGTCGATATGCTCAAACAAATTACATACAAAATTTATATTTTGTGGTCATTTTAATAATTTTAGAAAAAACACACACTTTAATAACAAAGACATCGCTGGACTTGGAACATCAGAGGTTTAAATAAGACAGGTACCATCTGCAATCCCTAACGAGGCTCTAATTATTAACATCTAATCTGGAACACCTGATTCTAATTTCATGGATCTGAAGATGATCCATGATCTAAAAAGCTCTCCTAAGTTCCTCAGAAAAAGGGTTGTGGATGCCGAGGATTAAGGCAAGATTTCCAAATTATTTGAAATAAATTATATAAACAAATGGTGCAGATTTCAAATGACTGCCAGTTTGTCCAGGACTTGCTGCTCCAGCAAATTCAGCACAAGAGCAGATCGGTTTGATGCAAAAAGATGTCTCCAAGAGCAACCAAAATGTCATCAGGCAGCCTTTTCTGTCCAAAAAGAACATTAGAGCAAGAATAGTTTGTCAATGAACATATATACACAGACCAGGACTTTTGGAGAGATGTGCTCTGAACAGATGAATCTAACATTGGAGGTGTTTGGTCACAGTAACAGTAGACATGTTTGGGGCAGACCAAACAAACTTTTCAGAAGGAGAATCTCTGAAGCACGGTGGTGGAAATGTTATGGTTTGGAGTTGCTTTGTTGCCTCAGGGACTGGGCAGCTTGTACTCACTGATTCAACTATGAATTCTGCATCATATCAAAAAGTGCTTGAGGACTTTGTGAGGCCATCTGTCCCAGAGTTGAAATTGAAGCAGAAATGGACCCTGAAAAAGAAGAAATGGAGGGTTACAGAATGGGCCTAGTCAAAATCCAAATTTGAATCCTATTGAAATATGTGTTTGTGTGGGGGTGGGGATTTAATACTGATGACTTAGTACTTAGTACTCACTTCAAGCTTTTCCTTGGCTTTAATGTTGTCCCTCACTTGGATAAACACGTCTGGCAAATGAGTAAATGTAAATGAGATGGGTCATTCATGCAAGAAATCCCTTGAACATCTTGCAATTGAAAGAATTTTGCATGGAAGAGCAATCAAAAAATTTCAGCAAGCTAATGTCAGAGTGGTGGAAAAATGATGCAAAACACCTAAAAGAAGTTGTTTCTGTGTAAGGGGCAATAGTAGCTTCTACGGCCAAGAATATTACATCGTTGATGTTTAATGATTTTTTTCCCTGGTTTTTAATAGCTTTTCACTGATCTACCATTTAGCATTACTCTTGAACTAGCTAGGCTTGCTTGAAGTTGTAATTTTAAGGTAAAACAGTTGCATAATGTTGTATGAACTAATGAACCCAGGTTAGTTGGTAGGAGTAATTTTGAAGCCAGGCTACCAGTGTCTGGCTGAGCCATGTATCAACTGTCAGACTGAAACCAGATGAGCAGGTTTTTTTTTGGTTTTTTTTACAAGTGCATGTCTGTTTCTGTTTCTATTTCTATTTCTAATACCTTGCTTGATCCCACACATAAAACAGATCAATTGTGATTGTAGTAAGTTTCAGTTCATGTGGGTGTTTATTTTCCTTCACAACCTGATAGGCCTATTGTGTGTAAAGTTCATCAAATCAAACTAGTTGACAGTTCTGTGTATGAAGATGCCTCTGGTGCTTTCCTAACCACTTTTCCTGAACTCATTTATAAAGGTGACATGGATATTGACAACAAAGACAGTTCATTAAATATTCACAAAGGGCAGCTAGACTGAAAAATCTGAGCTACGCTTTAAGAAGATGGTGTAATCATTTTAGTCAGATTACATCATGTTACGTGTTTATGTTCAAAAACGGATATTAGCTGACATATTGTAATCACTGCTCGCATCACAAATCTGTTTCCTTTGGCATGCACTGTACATGTATTTAGTTTATGGTCAAATAATAGTGTCAGTGCTGATGAAGAAGGTAAAATGAAAAGGTGTCAAGTTATAACAATTTTAATTTCCTGTCATGAACTTGATCAAGCACAAGAAAAGCCTTTCACAACACTGGGAGAGACAGAGAAAGAGCACAATATTACAGAGATGATAGATGGCATGTGTTTTCACCTTCATGTCACAGAAGGGAGAACAAAACAGAAAAAAACAAAGTAAAACAAAAAAAAATAATAATAATAAAGCGAGAATAAAAACTTGGTTCAACTTGTTTTTCCATGGTGATAAAGCTACAAAAAACTAGCAATGTTCAAATCCTCTTGAGAACATACAGAATTATAATACAGAAACACTACAATACTTTTTACCCCCCCCCAAACACCCACCCCACCCTCTATGTTACTCCTGAAGCCGAGGGCAGTACGATCACAGATGAACAAATATCAAGTACTGTACACAGACATGAGTCATCGCGGCTCCACTGAAACCAGAACTTACATCTACACCCCCAGTCTGCAGGATTTTTCAAATTCAGATGGTGTTAATTAATTTCAAGAATATAAACTCTTTAACTACTTGCTAAAAGCCGCCTGCTTTCTAAAAAGGCGCTAAAAGCTGTCTGTTGTGAGTGTGATGGTGGTTTAATCATCACTGGTCAGCCCAAATTTTTAATTTCATCATCTAAGTTTTTGATTTGTCTCTTATAATACCAATAGCAAGAAAGAATGGGAATTCTGCTAATCAGAAATTACAGAACATGATGATTCTCTCATTCCAATTCCAAAGCTTCAGTTGATTTTAGCTGAGAGAAAAAGCTTCTCCTCTGTTTGTCAGCTTGGCCTACAACATATGAGTAAACACAAGAGGTATAGTTTCCAATCGCCAGTTCATTAGTAGAAAATTGTCATTGTCTCAATCATGCAGTTATAAACAGAGCTGGATAGCAGATTGGGGTTTTTAGCAGACTTGAGGAAACTCTCTGTTCTCTCCTGTCTAACCATCGCAAAGGCTGTGTGTGTGTGTGTGTGTGTGTGTGTGTGTGGAGAATGTGTGTGTGCACCAGTGTCAGATTTTGAATAATTTGTGGCAGTAGTGTGTGTATGTGAATGTATTTGTGTGTGTATAACTTTTTTCAGGACTTGTGTGTTTTAAACATGTGAAAGTGTGTGTGTAAAAGGCTTGTGCTGGAACATAATTCATGATAATGTGTATGCATGTACCATAAATTCTCAAATATAAAACACATTTATCATCTGAGACGCAGAATTAATCAACTGGTTCCAGTTGTTGGTTTGGGCACAAGAAATCGAATATTTAGCTTTTGGGCGTATGCCAGAGTAGTATAGTAGGTATACTAGTATAGTATAGTAGGGGTGTAACGGTACACAGACGTCACGGTTCGGAATGAGTTCTATACAATGAATGAACGAATCCATCAGTCGTTAGTGCAACAGTGGGTGATTGGCACATCTGGGTGATACCTCCCCACACATATCCTGCAACTGTTGGGCAACACTGACACACTGTCCTCATTTCAATCCCCCACTTGCTCTCCAATCCGCTTGAGCTAAGTTTAGGATGGCGTACTGCTAACTTGCTAACAACGTGCAGCTTAAGGTTTGTGGGTGGAACTTGCGCTTGTGAAATTTGGTTTATGTTCGTGCGTGCCACTGCATGCCCTGAACTCTAACATCCACACAATGACCGTTTCACATTAACACAGATACTGTTACACCCCTACTGTGTAAGGTGGGAGTATTAACATCACCATTAACATCTGGGTGTAATTTATGGGGGAATCCTACATTCTCTGGTTCAATTCAACTGCATCCTTCTCACCAGGAGTAAAGGTGATAGTGGAGGGTGGATGGAACCTAAATAAGACACCAACTTCATCTTCACAATGCTGTTACACAAATCCTCTCATTGACAACTTTATAGCGGCCATTTTGTGACCCTTCTCATTTGTTTTACTGTCAATCAACGCATCAAATCGTGGTCGTTTTGCGGCAGTTTTTTTAACAGCTATTTTTCAGTTATTACACATCTATATTTAGTCAGAGTTCAGTTTCAAACATATTCAGGTCACAAAATGTCGCAAGTAGCCATACATATATATTGTTAAACTCCTTGTACAGTAGTAGAAATCCTTCATCAGGAGGGTATATTTGTTTCTGAGGAATGTTGGTTTCTGTTTTTCTGACAGAATTAGGCTCATTTTGGATCAGATGCTGTCACCTGTCTTTTACTGTGTTGTCTCAACTTATTGTTGGATATTGTCTTCCTTCCTTTTTTGTTTAGCAACTTTTTTGGTTTTTATAAGAAATGTTAGAAAAAATGTGACACCTTTTGAGATTGGAACCAACTGCCCGAGTTCTCGGTCCTCATGATTTTTGACAGACGTCACCTCTAACCACATCCTCTCCCAAATCAACAGAGATGTGTTTTGGCAGAAAGAGTTTCACAAAAAAAAAGGAAAAAAAGTTAAGTTAAAGTTTAGATTTTCGAACAACAGAATACTTCAGAGATAAGTCATGAAACTTCTGTGGGTATAATCAGTTTTTGTGGGGGAAACAGGGTGGTGAAAATGTGACTGACTTTTGAGGGGTGAAGTGAAACGAAGTTTTGTGGAATATCGTAGAAGGATCGTCTAGGCTCTGATGGTAAACAGCTGTGAGCAGACTGCTAAAACATTCTACAACAAATCACTTAAGATGAAGATAGTATGTGAAAAAAAAAACTAATTCTCAATAACCATACAGAACAGAGCCTGCTCATGTTTGACTGATGTTAATGGGAATCATGACAATTTGAAATCTACGTGCCACGAAAGGCTCGGGATCTAAATGGTTTCACAAAAAAACAGAATAACCTAAACAGAAAAACCTAAGAAGAAACTGCAGCACACTTACTTGACGATTCAAGTGTTCAGCTACATGTCCACCTCTGATGACACAGGCGCCACGAAAGCTACACATGAACTCTTGTAGCCATATTCTAAAGGCAGTTTTAAAACATGTCTCTAACTAATCTACAGTAACACACTGTAAACACGTTTTTTAAAAGACCAACAACTGAAATCGGTTTGTTATCTATCATATATATTTAACTCTGAGATGCACGTACTGTACGTCTTAAATACTGAACCACCGTTTTTAGCTGCCGATACAAATCAATTGAGCACACACGCTAACGAGGCAGTGGTAGATGTTCCCATGAAATCAACTGTGAATAGTCACATTTGTATTGAGAAGGAGGATATCATGCTCACTCACCAATTGGACCTCAAGTGCCTGAACAACTCTGTATTTACATGCAAACTAGAGAAATTTAAGCAGAGAAATTACTCAAATAGTTTCAGCAAAGTCCCTGAAATGACCTGCCAGGCTATTACTGTGAATACACATGTGCTTTTAGTCACTTTGCCTGGTAAAATCAGGATTGATAACACAGTACTAGTAAGTAACATGACAGTTTAAAGATAGCTAAAACCCGTCCTTCATTTTTGGATGTCCAGATTCTTATCTTCTGGGAAAAGCTATTTAAAAAAAACCTCTTAATTAGCCTATGTACAAGCGTTTCATCACGAGAAACATCAACATATAATATCAGTATAAACAGTGTTTTTCCAATGTTAAGTTAAATTTGTGAAAAAACATATTCCATGTTGTGGAGTGACTGTCTGGTCTACTTGTGTGTTGGTGATGGTGTTTTCCTGGTTAACACTATGGGATGAAGCATATTAGAACTTAAACGATATAAAGCTTTAGTAAAAGTAGAAAAGATTCTCTGTAAACCCTGACATAATTAGCTTGGTTTTATATCAGTGTATGAAAGGGCAGACAAGGTGTTTGGTGGAGTATTTGCAGCTTTAAAAAACATTAAATATTCCATTACTTACATTTATAGCTGCGTCAGTGTTCGTACAGTATATACTGGCTGGTGGCAGCAGTTTTAAGACAATAATGCAGTTTTTTCGTTCTTTATTTTTTTTTTTTTTACAAATAATTTGTCGAGCTGTAAGTTTGAGGCGTTTTGTTTATTTGCACATTCCTCTGCAGTCGCCACACCTGTCAGTGCACAATGAGGTCAGAGGTCAATGGACTATGATGTAAATGCCACTGTAGAAATGGTGTCAAGAGTGTCACATTTTCACCTTCATGTTTACACCCCGGGGCATTTCTGACTGTAAAGACAGAGAGCAGTTTAAGATCGTTTGAGGAGGCCGAGGCGGTCGTGTCTGGAGCTGCGTCGGTTTGGAGGACAGGTGGCAACGTTGGGATTTCCTCTCTCTGCTGCCCGGATGGTGACTCAAATGTGGATTCAGCCAGTCTCATCTCCACCTGCTCTAGGTAGTCTGCAGTGAAGACAACAAGAGACATTATTTACAGCAACAGCTTGTTTTCACAGTTTTGCATTGTTTATTTTAAGCAGGTGAAAGTGAACTTAAGAGAAGCATTCAGAGAAGTGTGACTCCTCTTTTCCTGCACTCTTTCGTTCATACTTTCCATTGTTTGCTCCAACCATTGTTTTGCATAGTTAGTGTCCTGGAGTCAAACATCTGTTTTGTATTTTTTATTGTGACAGGCTGACATTTACATAGGTGACTCTCTCTGCTGCCAACACACTGTGGAATGATGAAAAATATTTACTTTGTAGAGGGCACAGAGGGACATTATACTCCCAGCAGTCTCCATTCGTTGTATGACTGGCCTGTCAAAGGTAGCATGAAGGACAAACAATAAACGCCTATTGTCATTCTATCTTTGGCATAGACTTACACACTGCGTGGAGATTTAGAACTTGCTTACTTCACTAATCACATTTATAATTCATTATGAAGTATAAAGGGCAACATACACCAGCGGCATCAAAACACCTGCGTATGAATTGCTCTCTGTATAAGCACTGGACAGTGCTGACGTGTGTCACTGTAGGTTGATGTGTGTCATGGTGTGGTAAAATACGTCCGTGTCCGATTCCTCTACGTAAGCTCTCTGGAAAAACAGCTACTTTATTGTTTTTATTCCACATTCCAGCTTCCTTACGTCTGTCTTTATGGTGCTTCTGCTGTGTGCTACAAAGGAGTGCCCCCTGTAGTGCTATGTATAATTTTATAACGCAATATTGATATATTTTTTTAAGGAATTACTTACATTAAAAAAAAAAAAAGAAACTATATATTTGTGAGCTGTCAGTAAACATTTTTGGTTTTTAGTTTTGGTTTGTTCATAGGATTTGTTGAAAATAATAAAACTATAGCATATTGCCAATCTTCTCCTTCAACTTCAGAGAGACTAAATGTGTACATTTCAGCTAGTGTCATGACTATTTTTAGCAAAATATAAAACCTTTCAGCTCTCAGCTATCAAACAGATGTTCACTGCATAATCATAAATTAATCATGCCTGATATTTGTGATGTCATCTGAACATTAAAAACACTGGGTGCTAAAATGAGAAGCAGGCTGACCTCTGCACTCTGCCGCTGCATCTTATGCATGGAGCAGGATGCCGGGTCTTCCTCGCCCGACCCTTCACGTTCCGACTCCCGCTCCCGCTTTCCTGTGATGCCCCCTCTGGTGTGCAGGAGGAGTCCTGAATGAGCAGGCAAGGAGAAAAACGTTATCACTATCAGCTGTCTTTACGGAAATATTATAAAAATTGCAATATGGTCAAGTACAATATCCAAATTGCAGGAGCTGCAATTTTTTGATTACGTTAAAAAAAAAAAATCCCATTAAAAGGGTTATTCATATCACAATCACAATATCTGTGAAAGTAAGTGAAATATGATTTTTGTCAGTACATTACAGTTAAATGCTCAACACATTTAAGACAGCATATGTCATTTCTATCAAATCCTAGTGGGGCACAGTAAAGTCAGCTCTGTTAGGTCCTGCCTGTTTCCCACCTGGGTGTTGAGGCACAGCAAACTCGTGGTAGAGTCGGCTGCTGGTGATGGTCTGGCTGGCGTCTGGCACTGAGTGGTATCCTGCAACAGACACATGGAACAGACACTTAAAGTTCAGCATCATATATTCATAGTATAATTCAATTTTACTCAACATTTTAATTAGCATGCATATAGGTTATTTAAAGCACTGATTAGTAACTATTGACATCATGTTTGTAGGCTTTTTAAATAGTAATTGAATACCACACTCAATTCATGAGTTAGTAAATAATGTGTACATCCAATAATTACACTATCAATTGATCCTGGTCCCTTTCGTGTTCATTACACCATAAGGTATTTTCCTTTTTCCTGTCAAACATCAGTTACTAACAGTTGGGTATTTATATATGCATATGCTTCTTGTAGCAGTGGAAAGCTGGCACTGCAGCCAGTGGACCTGAAGAAACCAGTGGGTACAACCAGCAAGATAAGCACCAAACACATAGTGAAATGCATGACATGAGATGTTGTCAGGCAGTGACCTACCATGCTGTTGCTGTTGCTGTTGCGACAGCGGCTGCAGTCGTTGTTGCTGCTGTCCAACACTGCTCGGCCCCGTCTGTTCTTCACTGTCAAAGTTGAGAAGGATGCTCCCGCTGCCATTACCAGTAGCAACAGAGCTTCCCGACACTCCAGGCACTGGAAAAAGAATACCAGACATGTAACCGTCTCTTTAATGGTACCAACCGTAATTACAAGAAATCTTGTGACACATCTTCATATCTGTATTTGTACAAAATTGACCTACAATGTGAGTTGTTGTTGTTGTTGTTGGTCCCTGGCTGCTGCTCTCCGGGAGAGTAGGCCATCATTCCTCCGTTCCCGTTCCCATTCGTGGATGGTACTGATGCCAACAGGCCTGATTGACACAAACACATTTGTTTTTACATCTGGAGGGACATGATGAGACTGCACATTAGAAACTATGGATTTTACATTGATGGTACACCACCATGCTGAAATTTAGTCCAATCATTTTACTGATCTCTTACCCAGTCCCCTGTATCGGCTAAGTTGCTGGTAGATCTGCTTCATCCTCTCGATGTTGAGTCGGCTTGCCTCTGCGTGATGCACCATGGGCTTTGGGTAATGGACTCCGATTATGCACTTTGCGGCCGCCTGCACAGATTCCGGTGCGTTCCATGGATCGTAGATGAACTTAGCAGGGAAACCTCGGAGGACAGGTAAGTATCGTCTGGAAGCACAGGGAGACATTAGATACGCCGGCTTGTGTCAACAGGACATGGAAGGTTACGCCTTGACGTGGATTAAATTGGGGGGGGGGATGATGCAGGGAGGCAAAAGGTTATTACTTAAAAACAGGTTAGAAAAAAATATCCTACAGTACTTAATAAAAATTCTTCAAAAAGCAGGAGTAGTAAGTTTAAAATTCAGTACAACTTCATGTTTTGTAATCTCATCTGATAAAACTTCTGAGTTTTGTTCTTACTAAGAAAATTCTCACTCATAATGTTAGATGATACATTTCTCCTTCATTTTTACAGCCCATGTATGTACAGTGACTCATAACAGCATGCTGGTCTTCAGCACTTCATGCTTACAAGTATTATGGAAAATAGTTGCTACAAAATGAAAGCTACAAACAACCACAACACTGCACAGTATGACTACAGTACATGAGAGTATGAGTATAAAGTCACTGCTCAGCAGGTCTGAAACTCTTGTATGAACTTTTGGAGATTGTGGCACTGAAGTGAGTTACCGTCACAGTGCACAGTGAGGACTATGGTTCAAAACGTGGTAGAAAAACGAGGGGCTGTGGACCCGAACAACTTTTACTGTAAGGTGGTGTGATAGCAGCCACACCGCAGACAAAAAGTGTGATCCTCCAAGAGATGAAGCCAATGAAACACTGACTGCAACAAAGCAGAGAATTCAGCTCACAATACCATTCCAACCTGCTGAAGTTTTGTTTTTAGATTTGTTTTTTCCTTGGGCTGTCGTGGATTTGCTCCATGTGACAAAGAGAGGCAACCTACCTACTGCACTTGGTCCAACCTTACCGAGTCCGAGGAGGGGAGACAGACAGGACAGAGGAGGGGGGCGAGTGGAACTGTGGAACTGTGGGAAGTGGCACAGTGCAGCGCTGAGAGGCAGACAGAGAGGGGTGTGGGCGGGGGTGGTGCGGCCTTGTGGACCGGCACACACACACACACGACGGACAGCGCTCCGCTTGCTACGGAGATCGCCCCGTCTCTAGAGAGATCACTGCCGATTGGGTTGATGATGCTAGGAGACGTCTACTGTAACACGCGGTTAGAAAGCAGAGTGTATTGATCCCGACCCACCCGCAGCCCTCCTCCCACCCCACCACCCAACCCTGACCAGAGCAGGTGTATAGTGGAAAAGTTCTGCCATCGAGAGATCTGTCTTTTTCTTTCTTTCACACCACTGAAAAAAAACCAAAAGATATATTTTAAAACAGCTCGTCTTTAAGGCCCCCCCTTTGGCTGCTCTTAGGTCAGGAATCGTGGGCAGCAGCAGCTAAACAAACTCCCCATACCTGAACATTTACTGGTGTAATTCTCCTTACAGCTCAGCTTCCATATCCCTGTGTTCTCAATTCACGTCAGTCTAGAAAAAGGTGCCTGAAGCTAAATGCCTAGTTAAAAAAGAACCAAAAATTAAAACAAAACAAAACTAAAAATTAAAGTTCCTAGTCGATGACAGAAGTCTTCCATTATACCTCACAGCTCCAGGTCCCCACCCTCCCTCCAACCTTCCCTCCCATCTCCCTCCCCCATGATCAGACAGTGGTGGACTGAGAAAAGAGCTCATGCCTGCTCCCCCTGTCCCTCAGACTGTGGTGGTTGTCTTTTAAGTGGTCAGCGGGTCCAAAGCCCCCCTGCTGACTGTCCCCTCCCACAGCCACAGCACCACACTCTGGGCTGGCCCACTAGGGGGCCCCCTCATTTCACCAAAAGGGACCATAACCCTTTTGCCAGGAGGACCCGCGACCTGCCAGTAGCAAGTGGTCCAACAGAGGACAGCAGGTAGTGTTTCAGGAGGAGTGTGTGAGTGTATGTGATGGATCATATGATTATGAGACAGGATATGTATGTTAGAGATGCTGTGTTCAGATAAAATGCTAAATATCTTTATCTTTAATACATAGACTTATCAGGTAATTTTCAGGTAGTGTTGAGTGAACAACTAATGGATGAATGAACTCATAACTTACCCTAGCTATCATGTTGTCCTAAATGATTTCATCTCCAGTCCCTGTGGTAATCCCTAATTTGCAATGTATTTGACTGCTGACTCTATTTGCATTGTGCTTTCTATTTGGCCTGCATCTGGAATATAGTGTTTTCCATGACAGTAATGAAAGATTAGTGCCACATGTGCATGTGAGCATTTGTGTTTTATTATCTATATTGGGTGTGTGTGTGTTTGTCTTTCTCAGTGCCTATGTTAGCCAACCACTGTTCCAAGCCCACCTGAACCAGCAGGGCTGCATTCACATAAGCAGAGCACCACTGAACATTTCACAAAGGGTCGGATGAGGGGCTTTGCCCAGCGCCTGGACAATGGACCGGCTCGCGTGGCACGGCACAGGTAACGAGTACCGGCGCCAACCGTGCATCACTGCGACGGCAGAGCTACAGCTGGTCCAACGCCTCTCCTCACTACCCTCCGGGGAATGCTTCATAGTCCTCTACCTAACGAATGCAGGCAAGGCGTTCGCATTTCCCTACCAAGCGGTCAGAATCCTTTTTGACGAAATGAGACGCTACCGAGTTACAAACCTGCCCAGAGGGTGCTGCTGGGGCGCGAGCAAAGTCCTGTCCCTCAGGGTTGCACAGGTAAGTAAAAACAAACGGCCACCGATGTCTCAACTCAATCCCCGACTTCCATCCAAGGCAGCCCAGGCTGGAAGCCCTGCTGCACCTGGGTGGAGGGGCGTGACAACGGCCAGTCATCTTAAAAGCAATCAGCTACAAACTCCGAAGGGGAGAGGGATAGCTGAACTTTTCCCCCAATCCCCCAAAAAACAGATGAGCCAAAACACAAACACAGAGCCACATCCAGAGAAAGAGAAGAATTGATCTATGCCTTTCCAGTAAAAATCATCTGGTGGCAACAGTTATATTAACTAAAGATACGCACGCGTACACAATCACCAAACAGATATTCACAAACAATTTAAAAAGGCACGCAAAGAAGTACACTGTGAACACTTAAATTATTACAAAAGACATGCCTGATTCCAAAACTAAAGTGCTGAAGTTTTAACAAAAAAAAAGAAAAAAGAAAATGGACCGATGGGCAAAAATAAAAAAAGGAGAGGAGGGAAGGATGTTCATTCTCTTTCATTCACTTACCCAAAGATCTGGAGGTCTCCCTTTATCCCTCTATCTCTCTCGCTCTCTGCCTTTGTCTGGTAAATTAAACTTGTCACTGTGTATGAGCTGTGTGTGTGTGTATGTGCACATATGAGCTTGTGTTATATGTTTGTGGTTATATTATGTGAATGACCTGTGAGAACCAGGACAAGATTAGTTATTGTTTTTTTAACATATAACTAAAATATTTCATTGAGTGTGGGAAATAACCAAGTACGATGATGCTACCATGATTAGTCCTATGAAACATTACTAACATGTAAATCCTGTGACAGAGGATTACTAACTTTAAAACAGCCTGTCTGATAACATGACTCAAAATGACGTGTGTCCTCTACCAGTCTCTAAATCTCTTCTGACAAACTGAGTTTGAATTCATTTTGTATGTGTCACAATGTTTTCTTTCCAGAGAGACAGAAGGAGGAAGGGTGCCATTCAGATGGAGGGTCAGCTGTTGACACCAAGGGGCGATGCCAAGAAAGGTACCCACCTGATGAAGTCCCCGTTGGGGTCGGTGCGCCGGCCGAAGCCCACGGGGCAGTAGCAGTGGAAAAACTGCTGGAAAAATGAACTGCAGGACAGCCACATCCAGCTGCCTGCGTTCACACTCCAGTCTGCATCTAGGAGCAACTCCTCAAAGACCTGCAGCAGCACAAAGACAAGACATCATCCATGTTTGTTTTCAAGTTAATGCAGAGGTTTCTCATAGGCAGGGATTATACTACAAACTGGAGGTGATATCTGTACAACGTTTTGTCTCATTCAGCATTCACAAAATTACACTAACTGGCTTAAATGGGCTGCTAGTGTTCTGAAATCCTGAAATAAGTAAAATCATCTAAAGCAACTACATGGTACTTGACTCAGATTACACCAACCCAAAAAAATGTTTTGAACAAACTTTCAGTCTCAATTTTAAGCAAACATGGATGAGACGTTTTTAACGTGCTTAGGGAAACTTTAATTAGAATATCTACATTTCTGTTATGACTTGGCAAACCTCATCTGCTGAGGAAGATCTCATGATTTGATCAAAAGCTCCAGAACAGTTACTGACTACTAGTGGTGACTGTTCTCTCAAACGTCAATCCCAAATTAAGATACTTAGATATTAAGACTTTCTTACATTTCCCTTTTTTTCATAGTCTTGCCTGATCCACAGTTTTTCTATAATGAGGAAACTACAACAACTTCTAACACTCCACCCCAACCCTTGTGCAAACTCCAGTATCCTCACCTTCATCCCTTCCTCCCAGCTGATCCACAGGTCCCCCCTGGTGAGGAAGCAGGCCACCGCATGCCTGGCCAGGTGATGGATCCAGCCTTCCTGCCTAAGCTGAGTCATGATAGCGTCTATCCAGGGGAAGCCTGTCTTAGCCTCAGCCCACTTGGCGAGTGCTTCTGGATTTTTGTCCCAGGGGATGCGCACACAGATGGGGTTACCCTCCATCTTGTCAAAGCGTGGGTTGTTGGTCGCTGCGGTGTAGAAGAACTCACGCCACAGTAACTGGCCATACAGAGAGAGTGGAGGGGAGCTGTTCTTTTTCACCTGGATGCACATAAACATAACCAGCATAAAACTATCATTAGGTCTCTGGTCCCTGTTTGTTGTAATAATGTTAGCACTGCCAAACGAGTTGATATAAATAAAGCCCCACTCCAAGTGAGCTACACTGAGTTATAAGCTGACCTTGCGGTAGAGGTCAGTGAGCTTGAAGTAGAAAAGACGACAGGAGAGGCAGCCAAAGCGCAGGTAGGGGCTGAGGCCTGTTGGGCTGGCCAGCAGCGAGTTGGCATTCATCCTGGGGCGCTCGAAATTAGCCACCCATGCCTGGAAGAAGAGAAGAGGAGAGGGAGAAAGAGACAGGGGGAGGTGAATAAAAGAGCTACGATTAATAAAATGTTCTTTTTAAGAAACATGACTGAAATATATGTTAATACGAGAATAAATCTGATTAGTTTCTGATTTAAGTCATTTAATATTGACTTTTTTAAAAGTTTGAAATTTAACAATCACTGTCTATTAGTCTGTGAAACTGGCAGTGCTGTTTTTTATTTGTATCAGAAAAAATTCACTTGAAGATTTTAATTATTCCACTATTTTTTTCTTTCAAATGTGCCTTTTCTGATACTTTAACACTTGGGAGGTAAATTGTGAAACTGTTTCAATTAATACAACGATGCTTATGTGTTTCTGTCATTAAATCTAAACTACAACCATTATGAGTATCTTTTCTGAAAAAACTTTCAGCCGCGTGCAGTACTGACTTTTCTCTCCAGGTGGCGCTCTATCCTGGTCAGAGCCTCAGTCTCTCCTCCTGGCCACACAGCTGAAGGCAGGCCCTCGGTGTCAAAGCCTGAAAACACATGAGTCACCCTCCTGATTTACAACAGTGTCATACCTGTGTGCTGGATGACTCAGCAGTCCCTCAGTTGTGTCATACACATTGAATTAAAATCTTACGCAACACAAATTTTCTTCCAAGCAATCAGCGTGTGCTCCAACTTGCTAATCCATCTGTACACCCACTTTGTAACTGTTAC
Organism: Lates calcarifer; assembly: GCF_001640805.2. Taxonomy (NCBI): domain Eukaryota; kingdom Metazoa; phylum Chordata; class Actinopteri; family Centropomidae; genus Lates; species Lates calcarifer. The sequence continues at coordinate 25,431,561 of NC_066838.1, read as the reverse complement.
ACCCACAGCCCAACAGTGGTTCCGCTCCTTTAGTGGAGGAACAGTGAGAAGATGGGATAAAACTTTTTTCACTGCTGCATTACAAAGCTGAACTATGTGAGGTTTTCCACCTTTTGGCACAAATCAGCCTCGTCACATGAGGCTCCATGCTCCTTTAAAGGGGGCCAATTATACTTTTCCTTATTTTCTGTCATATGGATTTTCATATTATATGTGGCCCCTAATGAATGAATGAATGAAGAGCTAAATTTATTAATGTCTGTGGGGTTGCCAGCAGGTGGCTGTGGTGGATAGCAGGTGTGCAAAGTGCATGACTATCACACCAGAGTTCAGAGTTCCTGTCTGTGGTTAGGCTCAAGTAAAAAAAAGTACTTTGGTTAAAGTTAGGGGAAGTTTGTGGTTTTGGTTAAATGCAAATAAATCTGTTAGCCACTCACTGCAAACTTTTTCCTCTGGTCACTACAAGTGGATGTTGTACTGCAGGATCAGATATTTTGGCAGAAAACAAACATGTTGCGAACATTTTACTGATATGTTTAGTGTCTTATCAGATAAAACCGTTTCTGTCCATATCAAGTTCAACAGGGACACTGCGCACAGGTGTGTGCAGCAGACGTAGGCAGCACTGTCAGGTTGTAAATGGACAGTGGCCTTCTGTGAATGGAAAGCAGACAGCTGCACTGACTGAGAGTTAAGAGGGTTAACATGTTACCTGGCTAATTTAGGGAACAAATAACAGCTTGTGTGGAAGAAACCTTTACAGAGCGAAACCAGACATCTGCCTCTGTCTTAGAGGATTAACACCGTGATTATATTATTTGTTGGTGAAGCAGTTGCACAGGTGTAAGCAGCAGATGGCTATTTCTATGAATGAACTGTAACCTTCTGTAAATGGAAACCAGAAGTCAGGATAGAAACTTAAGATGTGGTGAGCTTGTCAGTTGATTAATCCAATAGTCAGGGTTAAGAGGGGATGTACCTTTAAATAGAGAAACTGGATTTACAGTTAAAGGAGAATTAATGAGTGTACAATGTTAATTATGGAAGGGATTTTCATTTAGTTTAAGTCATCAAATAATACATTTTTACTAGTTAAAATGTTGGTCTGATCTTTCAATGACAGTTTCTAATTTTAGTTTACGTTGATGTAGGTGTAGAAACACAACATTTTCTGGCAAATTTAGTCAAAATCAAGTTAAATCTCAAACTTATATTAAATATGAGGACAAGATAATATTATATATTTACAACATCAGATATAATTTCTCATTGCAGAGGGTAGCGGTGCAACACCAGCTCCCAAAGTGTGTTGCATTGTGGGTCATTATGGGTTGCAGCCTAAATTTTGCTAAGCTATTAAAAGAAAATTTCTATGTTCTCTTCCCACAGGGGTTGGTCTGAGGTCAGTATGAACTCGAATTGCTAACAAGCTGAGGTGTGTGTGTGTTTCTCACCTAGCTCCTCCAGGGATGGGACCCCGTACTTGTCTCCATGGTCCTCAGAGATGGGGGTAACGCAGCGACCCATCAAGGTGTCTGACAGTGTCTCCACAGGCATCTCAGGAGGATCCAGTCGACTGATCAGAGTCTGGAAACGCTTGTAGGTGAGAGGAGGCTGCCCGCCATTCAGCTCTATGATCCTGGAGAGGGGCAAAGACATGGATCAGGGATGAGTCACATTTTAACCTAAAAACCAATTCACTGTCTACACATGTTAATGAAAACTACTAAAACTGGTCTCAACGGAAATGTCATCGACTAATCAAATTGGCAGACTTTTTCCTCACCTTTGATTTTGTTATAAAACACTTTGGCTTGTCAGAGCAGGAAAAGCAGAGGTGTACCAGATAATGCAAATTACAACTGTATTCCATTTAAGTTGGCCACTTACTGGGACTGAGCCATTGTAAATTAAATTTGTAACTGCCAAGTCAAAATGTGCACTAAAGATCACTTGAACTGTGTTCCCATGGTCATCTATCAAATATTAGGTGTTCCCTATCTGTTACAAAGGAGTCAGTGGATGGTTTTGTGTTCCTGTCTTGCACTGCATGGACTCAAGATGGCGCTGTTGACTGCAGTGGGAGCCTGACATCTGCTGCCTCTCAGCTCTCATTCATTTAACACTTTGAATTAAATCAAAAATGGGCTTCTGTAAGATTTTTTTAGATATACAGTATAGATGTATATGGTAGAGAAGAGTAATTCTTAAGATGAACCATCATCTGGCTGAACTGTATGTCTTTATAACTGTGTGTGTTGTGTGTGTGTGTGTGTGTGTGTGTGTGTTTTTTTTTCCTCACTTGTCCAGGTCGTAGAGGGTGTGTGATATCTTGACAATGACCTCCACCCCTGCCTCCATGGCCAGCTTCTTGATGGCAGCATCTCTCTCCTTCCCGAAAGGCTCCGAATCGTACTCAAAGGTCAGCCGAGAGATCTTCCACTCCTGAGACAGAGGTGGAGAGAGAGTCGGTTTGTTCATCAAAATTTCCCAGAACCAAAGGACAACATGTTCAGACTGCTTGTTTTTGTCTGATCAGACAAAAAATATCTAAATTCACAAATATATAAAACAGCAAATCTCAATGTTAAAGAAGCTGGATTTTTGTCTTAAATAGCTTTGTTGAAATGAGAGCCATTTCATTGGGTGCTGACCTTAAAGAGCCGTGGGAACACATTGGCTGGTTGGCCCCTGATGACAAAAAGCCGGGAGTTGAGCTTCCGAAGGTTGGCGTCCAGATCCTCCAAACACTGCAGGAGAAACCTGAAGAGAGGAGGCAGGGAAGAGGTAGACAAAGAAGGAAGAAGACAACAAATTTATAATTGATCTACTCTGGAGTCATGAAGCAAACACTGATTTTTCGCCGAGTTTCGCTAAGCGCAGCTGAATGAAACTGCATTTATGAGCTGCAGCTGTGTCTTTAGTGTCTTTTGGGGCTCAAGTGTATGTCCCTGCTTGACATCACACTGTAAAAGCTCTGACAACAATAGAACATCAACTTGTTTTGAATGGTAACTCTGTTGGAATAATGTATGAGTGTTTGTGTATATGGGAAAGAAGGGCGTGTGTGTTTGTGTGTTGGGCTTTATGATGCATACAACCACCTAGTGAGAGCAGATTTCCGTCACTGTCAGACACACATTTGAAGCTTTAATGTGTCAACATACATCAGAACAAAATGCTAAAATAATTAAACTTTCTGTGCGTCTCTCCCTCACTGAAATAATAACAATAGAAAGGAGATGTGTCATCTGATGTGCCGTCTCTCGGAGCTCTTGATCCTTGTAGTATTTGCATTTACATTTGCATTTCTATTAGTGCTATTCCTGAAAGTGCTCTGACCAAATGTGAACTGTCCTCACTGAATCATGTTTGAAAACGAACATGAAACAGTCACAAGGGAAGCATGTCCTTCATATATATATATATATATATATATATATATATATATATATATATATATATATAAAATATATATATATAAAAGGTCATCTGTGACGTACAATTTCGTCTGTTCTCCAAATCATTGCTTTTTTTAAGACTGGTTACTGACGCTGACTAATGACGCAGAAAGCAACCCTTGACTTCTCAATCTGGCCATGCAGTGTGTGTGCGTGTGTGTGTGTGTGTGTTCGAATCTAGGTTTTCCTTTGACTGTCAGACTTTCAATGAGCAAGTCAGAAAACTGATTCTACATGAATACATTTGTAATCTTGATTTAGATCTGATCTCTGACTGAGATCTTTTACATCCAACCTTACCCCCTAAAGGGGACTGTACATTTGCATTTATGCCGTCTTTTGTATCCCAATGCATTCTGCTCTCGTCAAGACCTGGTGCCTACATTACCTAACGTAGCCTTAAGCCTCTATGAATAATATTCAATATTAAAGTGCCCACAAGTTTATTTCACATTTTGGATTCCGCCTTTGAAAAAGACTTTCTGTATCATGAGATAACATCAGTTCTAAAGTTTTATTGTAATTTACCCAAGTTATCTCATTTAATCATTTGAGAACATCATTACTAACAGACATAACCTTATCACTTTATGCTTTAGACTCTCAGGAGATGTTTTTGATAGTGACCAAATTGCTGTTTTCAAAAATGAATTTTTCAAATCTGCCACTGGTCTGGTTACAGTTAGGCAAGTTTTTTTCTTTCCTAAAATTAACCAACAGTGACTAATGGTAGGAGATGGCATTTGAACTGTGAGCTCTGGTGTTAAAGTACATCAGCCTCCTCCTCCCTGTTCAAACTGAGCGAGGTTCAAATCTTCACCTTGCTTTATTGGCATGAATAGAGCTGCGGACATGTTTTTGCTGTCTATGTCTTTTGTTTGTGTTCATGATAATTCAGACTGACTGATCTCTTTTATCTTTAGTTTCTGTCTGCTCATAAGTGCAGTTACACAGCTCTGGAATAAACATGCAATCAAAACATTTTCAACTCGTGCAGGTGTATATTTGCCTAAATCCGCATCTATAACATATTTGCATCTTTGTGCATCCACTCACATCTTTCCGTTGACTTTCCATTAACTCACATTCAATCTAAACACACTTAAAAAGGTTGTCAGGCAATGTAAAAATCATGCTATTTCAAAATTTGCTATTGAGAAAGCACAGTCAATATTTGTAAGACCATATCACATCTCATTTCAGGAAATTGTGAATAAAGGCTGTTTTGGGGATTTGTAGACTTATTTTTGTGGTGGGGACAGGCTCCTGTAGACATGCTGTTAGAAGAATAGTTGCTCCTCTTCTATCATAAAGCAATGTTTAGTTGTTAATAAGGACGGGAAGGAGAAAAGGCGGCATCCTGCCTTGCTACTTAGACAGACCTCTCTGATGGACAGCTGCCTAGTATTACATCTACATTTCCTACCAGCACTGCTAACCTGTGATTGGTGATAGGGTGTGTGATTGAGTGTGTGTTGATTTGATGTGGAAATTTAGATACAGGCCGAATGACTGAGGAGTGTTGACTGTAGACTGTAACAGGGAGAATGCTGCATTAGTGAGTGGGACTACACAGCTCTGGTCAACTGATTGATATGCTTTGTTTTCTTAACATGAAAACTGCTTAACCACTCCGACTCAGAGCCCAACAGAACGAATGAATGACGCTGTTAAAGACCAATATTATAGCTCTGCTTTTCACTGAAAGCAGTTGTCTGCTGTAAAGTTGCAGGCTGGACAGCTTGACAATGAAACTGGCTATAAAACTCCATAAAGCTGATGCATGGTTTTTTGACAGCAGAGGATCAAAGTTGAGATCATTTTGTCCAGCTAATAAACACTGCATGGTATCTCTGTACATTTCCTTCACATGCATCTGCCTGTTACCGGAGGTCAAACTGTTGAGCTCCAGCAGTTTAGACTGTGCTTCAGTTTGTTGTGTCTGACCCACAGTCCTGATCATTAGCAGAATCAGGTGGGATCACAGACTAAGCAGACAGTCGGCAAGCCAAGCAGACACCCAGGCAGCCAGGCGATGTTCTGCTCAGTTCAATTCCCTCCTGTCTGACCCCGTTAGCCTGATCATTAAACCAGAGGAGGGCTCACTCACAGGCAAAGCTCCATTTGTTCCCAATCCGCACACAGACGGGCAGAGCTGGGTAGCAAGGTCGTGCACACTTGAGGCACGTGCCTGCTTATGCATGAGCTAGACAGAGTTATGAAGCCTGTGTGGGAGCTTCTGTATCTGAACTTTGAACTGTTTGTCCATTAAGGGCTTGTCAACAACTTTCAAAGGGAATCTTAAAATTAGCTCTGCAGAAACAGAAGAAACTAATGATGAAATACTTAGTTTTGAGAGAGAACAGAGGGCAACGATGTGGCAGCTTAAAAACATGAGGATTTATTTCCTGTCATAGAACTGAATGCGATAAGGTCTTAGACCTGTGAACAAGAGACTGTATTTTTTAGGACTGTTTATAATTTGAGTCATTTCATGCAGAGGCAGAGTTCAGTTACAGTGCAATGACGCAAATGTGGTTTTGTGTTTACATTGCTGCATGTTCTCACACAGACATGCTTAACACCTGAAGAATGCACAGAGGCAGCATTTTTATTTGAATCCCAGTCAATCCAAGAAGCTTTATGGACACATACAAACATCCTTAAACTGCTATTTGCCATAAAAAGAACAACAATAATGTGTCTCAAGCTAAACTAAACAACTGAGCCACGGCAGTAGTAGGAGAAGGTGGGAAAAAACGAAAAAGTGTTTCATTTTCAAATGTATTATAACAGTTAAATATTTATTTACCTTATTTTACTTTTAATTTTTGCTCACAAGGCTAAGAAATATCAAAAGCAGTATTAAAAAAAGAAACCATGAGTAAATACGAATCCCATTAAAACCTACCTGAGGCACTTTGAGCTGCATGTTTGTATGAAAGGTGCTAAATAAATTAAGTTGAGTCGAGTTGAGAAATCCCTCTAACAATATTTAGGGCATGACCTCAATGTGGTGACTACAATCCTCATTTGAAAAGGAAATGTCAGTGAAGATGTTTTTCTGAAAACGTCATCTAGCACCATGGAAACAGGGTTTGTTAGCAAAATGAGCAGACCGTGCATTTCTTCGCTTTTAGTCACACTGCCGTCAACAGTTGGTCCAGATATGTATCTTAACTACACTGCCCTCTTTCTATCTGGCTGAACAAAAAGCATTAAGGTGATATCAAAGGTGTTCAACAAATCATTCTGGGTGACATGCTATCAGCTCTTACACAGTACGTGTGAGCATGCACGTGAGCATGCACATGAGTCCACACGTGCACTGGATAAGCATGTATACCCACGTGCACTCATGCATATTTTGTGTGCGTGTGTGACCATGCACACAAGCACAGGCCCCCATGTGTGTGTATGTGTATGTGCGTGCACACCTATTATGTGTGTGCGTGTGTTTATGTACAAATCTGTGAGCATTAGTGCGTGCTTCCACATTAGAAAGTCTGAATGCTCCTCTGTGTTTGTGTCTGTGTGTTGCTGGGTTAGCCACTTCCTCCTGATGTTCCTGGCTGGTTGCCTGCCTCTTTGTGTGTGTGTGTGTGTGTGTGTGTGTGTGTGTGTGTGTGTGTGTGTGTGTGTGCACGCCTGTTGGCCTCGTCATATATCAGTCCTTATATAACTGTTCTGGCCTACATCTGTCTGAACAAGCACACACAGCCTCGACTGCACCACAACACAATCCCTTAGCCTAGTAACCTCATTCCTGGCCGTTTGTGTGTGCCAGTACACACACACACACACACACGCACACGCACACACGCGCACATGCACACTTTCCTTCCTCTTTCTTTCGCTCACTCTCTCTCTCACAGTGGGAGTAAAGAGAGAACAATAACTGAACTGGGTGTGAACAAGAAGCCGTAAAACCTTCTAGAAAAAGCTAATATGATTTCTTAATTCTATGTGTGAAAATCCTCTAAAGTAAACTTTGGTGTTACTTTGCTTTTTTATGGAAAGTTTTTGTGACTTAATTCCTATGACCCACCAAACTTTTTTCTTATCAAAAGTGAAGGAAAAAAAAAACTGAAAATGACAACTCTGAATGGGTCCATTTTAATTGTTACATGTACAGTTAAGAGGTGGTGTGTTGGATATCCCATTAGGCTGGCACAAGCTTATATCTTAATACAGTACTGAATTTGTTTATCAAAGCCATTTCCATTCAGCTTTTAGTGCAAGCTTTTTGTTGGATAGTTGAGTGGTAGCATAATTAGTATTCACAAGCAGGGATGGGTCATGATTTTGGAATTTCTGAATGGTCATTAAATCATATTTTATCATATTTTAATGCAACTATTTCTTTTTTTAAAAGATAATATAACAGTTTAAATAAAAAATAGTTTAAATTGTTTTTAATTCAATTTGATCAGATGCTACTGTACAAACAGGAGAAACATGCAAAGCCACTACAGCTGTCAAACAGTTCCGCGTGTCTCCTAAGTCTACCACAACTATACAGAGAGTTACAAGCATGTGGTGGCATTGGTTGAAATGCCCATCCCTATTCACAACCTGAAATTGAGGTGAACAGCATAATATATTAAGTGTTTATTAAATATATATCTGACACATTGAAGTAACAGGTGTGCTCTATTTGCTTTGCAACTCGAGGTCCAAATTTAGAACTAACACAATTATCAGCATAAATAAGTAATATGCATGAGTTTTTAACTGAGAGATGACACTGACTATACAGATTGTTTAATCTGCCTCCTAAAACTAATAAAACTGCAAATGCAGTGGAAACAAACGGGTAAGGCTGAGATATAATGCACACCATGCCTACAATGAATGTCTGAGAATCTGAGGGCAGGTTTTCATTTCAGAGAGAGAAGTGTGCTGGTTGACTTCAAGGCATCCAGTCTGAAATTCCAGACCAGCTGAAAAATTTCAAGTAGAGAAAATGAAATGAATAGAAGATGTGTTTTCTATTCAGTGGAGTTAGTCAGTGACAAACTTTAGTGGCCAGTGTGAATTACGAAACCGTCTGGACTAGAAGCCAACATGAGTCAACTTCACAGCTAACAAGGAAGAATCCAATATGTGTGGTTTATTGCGGTTATGTGAATTTTTCAGTTTGTTATGGTTATGGTTAAAGCTTTAGGCATGTCTTGCTTCTTGTTCTTCTATTTTCTTTTAAATGGGTTATGTCTACAGTATCCACCAATATTATCCCATATCTGCCATATATTTAGAACTAAGAGGAGTTTTTTGTTGAGATTACTGCTTTCATAACCACACATCCTCCACTTTGGCCTCTGTGGAAGTAGAAACTGTGTCAGAACACTTCTATTCTAAATCAAATAATAGAGTATAATTCACACAGAGCTCATTCATACACTGATGAGTATCTTAAAAGCTCCTGTGAGTGCACTCATTCAAACTCAGTCAAACCACTGGAGACAACTAAAACTTGTATTTAGGTCTTTGTGTAACAGTTCTAGAGTTGTACATGGCAGAGTCAAATCTAGTATATAGTATAGCAAGTGTCATGTTGTTTGGGAAACAAGTGTTAGATTAGATGAATACTGGTTTTATTACCACATAAACGACAATAAATCTGCTTAAATTTGACTTTAAAATCCACCAGCAGCTGCCAAACCAGGCAATGAAATCAAGTTTAAAAATACTAAATATTAAATATGTATGTAAGAATACTAAGCAAAAATACAGTGCAGTAGTTTGTGGTGATGAACTGAAATAAAGAGTAAAGTCTGTGAAAGGCTTTTTTGCAGTCAAGTTCATTAACTGACAGTGCAGAGTATCATTACAAGGACAGAAGCTCAAATTCACATAAGTTAAACTCCAAAACAACAAAAAGCTGCTCACACATCATTTAGAGATTAACAGCTGCTGCAGAAAGCATGTTATGGTACTTTCTAAAAGGACAGAACAGTTGATAACCTTAGTCACTGTTGGAGAAAAATCTGATGACGCGTTACCTCCAATCTTGCGTATTTTGGCAGATAATGAATGACGACTTGCTGTTTTTGTTTTAAACAAAAGTACTGTATGGTGTTCATTTATCTTTGCCTGCGTCTCAAGTGTTTTCCAGCATGGATCTGTTGGGTAACAGGCCACGCAGGAAACCCTCCCCACAAGTAGGTCAGGATCACATAACTGCTCACAAGTTTCATGCACTGGCACACTGACCTACATCTCTTGCACTGACTATTCTCACATTTTCCTCTAGATGGAAAAACAATTGATTATCCTCACTTTTATTGGTTTTTGCTCAGGAGTCCAAGTTCTTTACTTAGCATCACTGTGGTGGGGACATGGAGTACTTCTTCCATCTACTGTCTGCTCACTGAGGATCTGAAACAGTGAGCATTTAATCTGAGGTAGAAACCCTCTTATTTATTTGGAAATAAAGAGATTTTGCCAATGTAACATTCTGACATTTTATTTTTTGAGTTGTTAAAGCATAATGTTTTGTTAGCACTGCTGCCCTGAGGGATCCTACTACTATTTCAAGAGATGCTATTTTAATTGTCAACAACACATAAAGGCTATAAAGCAAACAAGTACTTGAAACACAACACATTACATGTGATTTATGACAAACCTGCAAGAATTTGGCATCAAATTCACTTGGGGTTAAAACCCTTCTGAAATGACACGTGTTTGTCTGGTTTGATTGAACTGAAGTTAAACAATGCATCAGTTAGACTCAATCAATAATTTCAAATTTGTTTATATTTACTGGAGAGACTGACGCACACCAGCTGTCGGTGACCTGGAAAAATACAGTGAACTGGTCAAAGAGTTGGGGCTTGGAACATCTTTCTTGGTTTAACTGGCAACACAGTTTTCACAAAAGCAACCAAAAAGTTGCTTGCATATCACAACTTAATAACCAGCAAGGCATATCATCTAAAAACAATAGGCTAAATTGTCTGGGTTAGGATGCTCTGTTTGCGACTTGTGACTTTGAGTGTGAACATATCAGAATTGGCATATTTCAATATGATTGGTCTAAAAATGCTGCAAATACCAGCTTTTTATGTTTGTTTATTTGTTATCCATTAATAAGGTTAGTGAAGCACTTTAATCCCAAACAGACCTACAAGACATTTTAAGTCCTAGTTTAAGTTAAAAATAACAGTGCTAATTGGATTATAATCTGCCATAGACAGACCTGCAGGTGTCAGTACAGCTGGAGAAGTGTTAGTGCCACTGTCTCAGCCTGGACATCTGTTTGGTCAACCTCAACTGCTGTGTGTGTATATATGGGACACATCCAGTAACTTTCTAAATGATTTCAAATGCAGTTTTCTCGCAGTGACTCACATACAAGTATAACATGTCTGTGTGTGTGTTTGTATACACAACATGCACCAAAATTTAGTTTGATCTGACATTGATTTGATTTGTCAGTCTCAGTGCATCATCTTGTAACCTGTGATGCAGCTTTTTAGCTTGTGCAGAAAAATGGGTTGCTTTGCTTTACGTCTGGCAGCAGTGTGCGTATTGGACATCACTGCCTTAGTCCTGATAAAGTGGGCCACATTCAGCAATTTTCTGCCCACTTCCATCAAAAATGTGGAATAAGATGCCTACTTTTCTTCTCAGGGGAGAAGGCAATCAGACTCAGAACCTAACCAACAAAACCTCACACTTTACATTCAACATTCCCTGAAATAAACTGCTTTTTAAAGCTCAGAGCTCTTAATAAATATGAATCATGTTTGTGTCAACAACTAGATTGAAAGTTGTGAGAAGCAGCTTATAAAATATGAGAAACGTTTTATTTTATGGGTCTGTAATTCTCTGATAATTTCCTGGGAAATTGAGGGCAGATGGAGAAAAAGCTGCTCATCCTGTTGGGGACACTGCTGACCCATCGGTTTGGACAGAAAACTTGTGAAGGAAAGCTAAAGATGCTATCAGTGAATACAGTCACATTTTTACATTAAGATACACTGACAAACATAAAGAAGTGCTTTACCAGTGACCTACAAATTATGTTTTGGAATCTGTGAGAGGTGGACCGATGTGCGTCAATGATGTGTGTTTCCTGCCCAGATGCTGCCACCATCGCCACTGCCACCGCCACTGCCGATCAGTTTACAGTTTTATTATCACAATCAGCTGGATATCACTGGGTCACTGACTTCAATATTGACTATTTCTGTGAGGAGACTACAAATAGCACTAAAGAGTGAAAACAGGCCAGCAAGCAATGAACGTTCAAGTGATATTGACTCGTCTCCCCCACAGAGCAGAAATGACGGTTTACAAACTCAACACTCACGTGAACTCACATGCATTTCCTCAGCATGGGGCAGAGCTTTATCAAACATGACAGACAGACTCCCCAGTGGTCATACAGCCCATTTACACACCATTTATCCATGAAGCTAATAACCAACCTGCTAGGACCCCCCCCCCCCTTGGAGTCTGCTTCGTTTAAAGAGGGCAGACTCCTGCTGTAACCTATTCGTCCAGTCACTGAGCCCTAAGTCTACCTGGTGACTGACCTCTATAACAGGGATTATGTCAGCAGAGGCTAAGACAAAAGGGCACCCTGTGGCTGAGAAACAAAGTGGTGAGTCCAGGTCAAAGCTGTAAACCCTTATTTATTTAGTCTCTCTGTTCCACTTAAATTAAGCGGTCTTTTAAAACACCTTTTTGCCACCGAACATACTAACAAAACTAACATACTAAAAAGAAGAAGTCTGAAAAGCATCCAAAAGTTTGCCCGACAATGAGAACAAGTCTCCTGCCACCAAACTGTCTGTTTAAAAATCTAAAAGCTTTACATTCTACAAACAGAGCTTCAAAATCAGACAAATGCTGACATCGTGCTGTGCGTTGAAGCACTGCAGCTCTGTGGTTCTTATTTCCCGTTTCTTTTCTCAGCACATCAGCTCCCTATTGCAGCTTTACTGTGACTGTGATCATTATTGTACCAAAGAAACTAAATATTTGTCTGTTTAGACCAGTGACTCTCAATCTTTCCGGCTGGTGTTCTGTTGAAATGAAGGAATGTTTCCTCCCCTCAACAACTGACAAGTTCAAGCAAAGAGTATTTGATTCTTTGTTTATTTAAATAATAAAAAGTGATCACAAGGATGAAAAATGTACATCATTTTGTGGGGCATAATTATGATTATCTGTTTTCCTATCCTCGTCACAATCCATCTCTTAGTTTAACTGGGTTATCTCCCACCCTCAGGGTGGGAGCAATCAAACTTTGCTCATGTCTAATGATTATGACCAGCTGAATTAAAGAGAGCTTTTCTTCTTGTTTCATTTAAATTACTTAAGAAATCGTTTATAAAAGCAAAGATTAGTAGAAAACAATAACATGATTTTATGTAGCATAAATGTGTTTTTTTTCCTGCCTTCCTATCCCATTAGTCTCCTTTCAAACCCACAGGTAAATCTTGTGAAGCTTTGCGGGGGTCAATGACCCACAGGTTGGGAACCATGAATTTTGCTAAATATAATGAAATGATGCATCACAATACAAATCTACTGAAAGTCTGCATGAAACTTTATAACCAACAGCAAAATGTCCCTGTACAAAACAGGGCAAACAAAAAATAAAAAAAATAAATAAATCCTACCTCCACCTGTTGACCCCGACGTTGGAGGAGCCCGCAAACCATGGATCCAGGAAGTAAACACAGCGCACTGTGCCCGCCCCCCGGACCGCCTCCCGTAATGCTGGGTTGTCATGGAGACGGAGGCCCTTCCGGAACCAGTGGATGGAATTTGGGGCCATCTTATTCTGAAAGAGGAGATTGACAGTTGAGGAAGAAAAGAAGAAGGAGGAGGATCACTGAGTTTGTCAAAGCAATCGGCGGCGTGTTGGAAATGACTGAATGGTGGTGAGATGCTTCTTTTATGGAGATGAACGAGGACATCACCTCCACATGTACAGAGGAGAAAGTGTTGCTGTCAGCTACTTTTCTAGCAGTTCACTCACAGCGAGTACAAAACTGGATGCCTCCCAACAGGAGAGATAGCTGAAGCATCCAAGTTATGTTGTTTGCCAACAGTGTGGGATGTGACAAGAATAGAACAGTCTGAACAGGAACACCATCACTTTTCAGTGCCCAAAGGTTCTTTTTGTGCTTTCTATTGTCAGCAGAGACATTTTTAGGCATTTGGCGCTTGATGAAATAGACCTACAATTTTTAGAAAGTTAAACTAAATGCCATAGCACAAAGAGATGTCATTTCTTAGGTCTGAGGATACTCAAGTATGAAAATGTTTTCGTTTTGGAACAATTAGTTGATCAATTGATTAATCCAGACACATAAAAATTCTGATAATTGATTACTTAGGATTTTGCCAAAACATACGATTAATCATAAGCAAACTACCAAATGCACACTGGTTCCAGCTCCAGCTTTTTTTTGTTGCAGATTTCTATTTCATTGTAAGTTGAATGCTTTTTGGTTTTGGAATGACAGACAGAGAGAGAAATCTGAAGGTGCCACCTTGTGCTCTATTCTAAGACAATTAGTTAATACTTTACAGACTAAATGATAAAGTAGGAAAAACTAAAAGAGTGAATAACAGGAATGAAAACAATCCTTATTTGCAGCCTTATACTTGTTAGATCAAGAGAGGAATGACATGAACACAACTACTCCAAGAGCTGTGGTGACTGAGACGCACATAATGATCTTGGTTGAGATCCAGCTTTAGACCTTTTGGCTGCATGTCACCCACCTCCTATCTCTCTGTCCCAGCCTTTCCTGTCTTTCTACTGCGTTCTATAAAAGGCTGAAATCCATAAATTGATCTCAACAAAGACTAAGTGACAAGACTTTGGCATTACACACAAACACATTCAGGCTGCAATAGGCTAGGAGAGGAACGTTGCAGAGGATGTGGGGTACTTCTCACAAGACTAATACAATATTTTTGTGCCAGTAATGTTTTTTAATAATTAAAATTACGAAGGGCGGCAATTTTCTATAAACTATGTCCCTGTACTCTCTGTGTCACAGCCCGGCTCAACAACTGTGGCAAGAGAGGGAGACGGCACGAGTTGGCAGATTAAAAAACCAGCAATTTATTGTTACAAAAAAAAAGAGAGAATAACCCAACACATAAACAACCAAACTAACAGAAAGAAAACGGCAGCTGCCACCACGGTCGGCCAGGACCAGGAACCATCCTCCAAGCTCCCAGCCCCCTATCGGACTCCAGACTGAGGGTTAATATAGAATGGAGCACACACTGGGCCCAGGTGTGGCTCAATCAGCGGATGACCCTCCACCCTACACCTGTAGCAAGAAAGAAGTGAAAGGAAAACAACAGGGACACCTAGTGTCCAGGTGGAGGAGTCGTCACATCTGTCAAGGCAATTTTGTGTATAAAGCAGGCAGCCAATCTGAAGCCTGTGTGATACATAGCCACTGGATTACTGATTTGATTGGCTCATGGTCAGAGCAAGCATAAACTAGACCACAGCCAAGTAGCTATAAAGCCTAAGCACAGGTGTGACAGGTGACACTTAAGGATGTACCTGCCAAATAAGGTGCAACCTTTACTTCCATTTGGTGCCTAACAGGTGTTAATTATAAACCACTGTATATCCACAGAGAGCCTAGTTTTTATGACTTTGTGACCCTACAAAACTCACGTCTCACTACCATGACCATTCTTTGTGCTTTTACCCCCCTGCAAAAACCATTTAGTGCACTTTCTTGTCTGTGTGGGAATGACATGGCGTAGTCACTCCTGCCAGTGATTTCAGGAGTTGGCTGGTAAACTGAAGAGCTAATGATGGCGGAGGAAAAACAGAATGTCCCTGACAGACAAGCTCTAATTTAAATGGCTAATTAGCTGGGCGGCTATCTGACTTCTGGCTTCCCTACAAGCTAATTCAATAAATCAACTGTATGTCTTGAATGAGTCAGAGTTTAATTTGGTCCCTGTTGGCTAGCATGCTTCATTCAAACTGAGATTTAATAGGACAATATGATATTTACAGAATTGTTAGGAGGCAAATTTCATAGCAATTTCATTTTCTCTTCTCATTCAAATGCAGCAAACAGAGGACTATTTCTAAGATTTAGTGTCACTTGTTTGTAAGCCATATTTGCTGGTAACTGTGCAGTTTCTGGACGTTTTCGAGTGGTTAGAACCTGAATTATCTGCCTTAGGGTTTACTTTAAGTGAGCCCAAATGTGTTGCTGGCAATATTCCACAGCAGCTCAAAACATTAATATAAGGATTTCTCCACCCACTCCAAGGATCAAGTAAGATCAGCATCTTAATACTGTACAACCACCTGTTATCATGACTGAAGCTTAGATCATGTGACGATGACTGACCAAACTTTACTGTTTGTCCGTCATCCAGACTAATCATTTCACTCATGCAGCAAACCGAACCAGGAAAATCATCTATCCTATGCTACAGCTGCTCCCAGAAACAATGTTTCATCATCTCCTTGCAAAAATGTTTCTGACAGCTGAC
Organism: Lates calcarifer; assembly: GCF_001640805.2. Classification (NCBI taxonomy): domain Eukaryota; kingdom Metazoa; phylum Chordata; class Actinopteri; family Centropomidae; genus Lates; species Lates calcarifer. Next base: position 25,415,590 of record NC_066838.1, on the reverse strand, counting down.
TCAGATTTAAATTGTATTTCATCGAACACTCACTATAATTTAATACGCTCAGGGGTAACAAATGAGTTGGAGGAAGTTATGGTTGGTTATGTTAATAACTAAGTGAGCTACTGCGAGAAACAGTGAATCTGAGCAGCTGAACACTGACAGCTGGGTGCTCTAATATGTGCAAACCAATGTGGGCCACATTTTGGCAAAAACAGTGTTTGGAATATAAAGAGTAAGCATATAGACACTGGACACTTAAGAGTGTTATTTTTCCTTATTTATACTGCATTTACTAAAACTAACGCAAAGACTTCTCATAGTATTAAGGTTAAAAGATCCTCTTATTCCATGCTGTCTGATAATGCACATACACATTTTTATCAAAATCAGGCCCAGCATATTTCAAATCTTTTTGTTCTCTATATAGTTTCAAATAAAGTTTAGGAGGTTTGAATAAAGTTTGACTGCTTGAGTGTGCACTGACTTACCGGCCAGCAAGACAGTGAAACTGAAGAGGTTAATCAATGACAAATTTGTGAATTAATGTTAAATCAACTATATCAGCTGACTCTGAGGAATTAATCTGAAAACTTATTACAGACGTGATTTTTTTTCCACAGTTAAACTGGGTCACACTAGGAATCCACTGTAACTGGATCAATCCAAGCAAATTACAAACAGGCTGTAAATTTACAAAGCTGTTGCCCATTGTCTGCCAATTTATTCTTAACTGACTTCTTAACGTAGCTCAAGAATGAATCATTAACTTACCACTTACAATGTGATTAGCCACTGTTTATTGTAGAGCTACTGCTGCACCTTTTAAAGCACCTGCCTGAACCAAACCATCAGCTACAACAATCCATACAAAGTGGTGACAGACAAAGTCTTGTCCAAGAAGATTCAAAGCACCCTGGGCACCATGAAGGTGGTCATTGCTATATTGACATTTGTTGGTGTTTTCATCACAGCTTTTTAAAAATGATGCATCATCAGCACACAGAAATTATGCCTTAAAGAACTCCATGAATAAAAAGTTTTGCATGAGTTGGATGAAAGTGCTGTTTGTTTATAGGGGTGTTCCCTGAGCTGATAAAGCACCAGTGCATCTGCAACTACATGTTGCATTACTTTTGATGAGGCTGGCTTCCAGGCAGAATCATTTGTCACACATAGACACACTCTTCACATTCTCTGCCACACTGCTGATTGTTGTGGCCAGTTTCTCTGGCACAGTAGCGTGCACCCAACAGCAGATAACCAGATTTTTAGGGGAGTCTCTGTGATGTAAAGAGTGCTGAGAATACTCCTGTCCCATCTGCATTTCAGAGAAACAACTCCAATTACAGTGTCCCTAAAAAAGCCTCCACACTAACAGTATTTTGAGTAACTGAAATTATCTATTGTTGGATGAAGAAGGGGGGAGAGGAGAGTGGAGAGTTGATAAAATGACTTGAATCTTACAAATATCACACTGTAATGAGGAAAACTGAAAAGGTATTGACCATTCACAGTCAGTTGGATCAAAAATAATTCATTTAAAAATATTATATAAATTGCAAATTAAGGAATATTTTGAAAACTCACACCAAGTGACCTTCAAGAAATATTGTTATAAATCACACAGCTCACTGTAAACATAAGCATCCCTGATGAGAAAAAAAGAAATGTAATGTTTGTGACTTTAATATCACTGGTCCACAGTGAGAAAAAAATGTTGCTAAATAAGTGTCAAGTCACAGTGATGGCTCCTATGACTTCTCCAAATGGAAATTAGGTCACACCGTCTATTCTGAATGAGTGCTGATAATTATATGCATCTCATACAAACTTCACCCAGAATTAACACCACATAACGCTTAAATAAGGCGCCGCTCAAACGCATTTTCGAGGCTTCAACACGTTTCGAAAACATTGTAACCGAGCTGAAGTTCAAGTCTCTGGCAAGGAAGCAACATCTCTGTAGACCAAAACGGGGTCACCAGAGCGATGCTTATGTAACTGGTGGCGCTGTTTATAAGAGTATAGCCGGTCTACCCTTAAAACAAAACCATCAATGCTCACAAAAGAGACCCGTCTTACCTTGTGCTGGCTCCCCGGAGGTGATATTTATGTCAAGCCCAAAGAAAGAAGCATTTCTTCCCTCGGTTTTGATGTGCGAGGAAGTGCTGTGTGCCGGGTGGGTGATTGTAACCTCAGCTTGAGAATCCCTCTTGTCTCCCTGTACCTGCTTTCTGCTGCTGGTCTACTTTGTTTCATAAGAGTTTGGCACACTGCGCATGCCCCGCCTTCTGATCGTGACGCGTTCACGGCACAGCGGTTAAAAACTCAACTGGTGGCCCATTTGTTGAAAGCATCCATGCGTCACAACAGTTATTGACGTTATTAGTGTTAAAATAACAGAAAATACAACAACATAAACACGCGGGAATATTTTGTCGGAATTTGGCGCCCACATTTGAACGAAAGCCATTCATTCTGTTTGAATAGTTTTGTTTTATTCGAGGAAATACTACATTTCGTATATTTTCACGCAGATATCCCATTGATATCGGTGATAACAGAATCAGAGAATGTAACGGAAGCTTGGCTGGTTGCATTTTTCTTTTAACCTGAGAGCCTACATAGAGCGAAATGATACGTTACAAAAATGTGATTTGTCTATTGTCCTACAAATTTGAAAGCATCAGTAGCCCCGTCGAACGTGAACTACGACGTGCTTCCAATCCGACGTTTTCATTGGTCGGATTTCTATCACATGTACGATGCCGGGTCACGTTTAAGAGGCATGGAAACGCGGAAGTCCATTCACACGGACGGCAGCAAGTGGTAGCTGTGACGGTGATGAGATGAACAGTCAGAAAAAGATAATTTCATTATTTTTCCCCGAGCAATAGCGCTGTTCCAGGCCTTGCTGTCTTTAAAGAAAGAACTGGCCTTTGCAAATAAATGACTGTATAGATGGTAAATTATTTATGTGTTTAAATATTACAGATTAGACAAACTCCTCTGTAGAGAACGGTAGCAGATAGTGAGCAGAAGCCTGTTTGCTCACAAAACTGGAATTTAATTCTGAGTGTAATTTAGTCACAATGACACAGAAACAGTAAGATTTCCTCATTGTCATTGGAAAAGGCAAAAACCTTTGAAGTAAATAAAAAAAAAAATCACTGGAGTACCCTCAAATTATTTTGATGATTAGATTTTAAAAAAGTGAAATTGCTAAAAGACCACTGCAACTATTGACAAGCATTTTGAATTTATATTAACTCCAACCATATATTTGTTTTCCTTCCCTTCATACTAATAATACTAAATATGCTATAACTTAAATTAAAATGATACTTTTCTAGATAACTTCTTTTTTGTAATTTTATTTATTTTGTGACTATATTCTTCTATGGTGGTTAAGTCTTAAATAACAATATATTTTTTATTCAATTCAGATAGATAGATAGTTAGATAAGTAGATAGATAAATGTTACAGCATTTATTTCTTGTCATAACACCAATTTGAATACCAAATACATTAATTATAATCAGGCCATGTGGCATACATGTGGCAGCTTGATGTTTACTGTGAACAGCGAACATCTTGTATACATTAGTGTACACCTTCTCAATAGAAAAAGAATCAGACAATTTATCACTATAACGTGCTGTGACGAACACAGAAAAGATGTGTACTCTACTAAACTTTATCTAAAAATAATAATAACACTTCATGGCTGCTTACCTCACTCTGGCTTACAGTGTGGGAATGTCTGAGTGTTGGATTCACTGCACATTTGTGACATATTGATGGTGATATAAGTGTAAAAGCCCAAGTTGTGGGGGATGATAACACCACCATCATTTGTTCTTGGCTTCACTCGTTTATTTACTTTCACTTGTTCTTGCCACCTTGCATCCCTCTGTTGGAGGAAAGATTATCATCAGAAAAGTCATAATTTGCACAACAGCTTTTTTCTTTCCTACCTTATTAGTGATCTCATGACCCTTCAGATTTATCTTGCTATCCTTTGGGATGTTATATACTACAGTAATCACTTAGCATTAGCATTGATTTAGTCTAAACTATGGTAGATTGTTGGTTTTTAATGCAGGTCTGTTAAGCTTGATTATAAAGGAAAAACTTTAGGTGTTATCATTTCCTATCAAAAGTATTTAGCTCTCTACTTTGTGGTGAGTGACTGTGAATCTCTATCAGCAGATGGTTGAGGGTCAATTGGTTAACACTGACTGACACAAACAATCCCAAAAATGAGTGTCCGTACATCTGCCATGCTTCTGGCAGCGTCATATGAACGACATGTTGTCAGTCAGCCTGCTCATGAGACGTCAACCCCCTGTATTAATCATCAGGCAATCACAATTCATGCATTTCATTCTTCACCCACTACAAATGTAGCTGTTTTTAACACTTGTGTCTCATTTTGTACATCAGTGGTTTGAACCGTACCGAGAAAATGATCAGTGGAAAATAACAGAAACATGAATAAACATGAATTTTCATGAATAAAATGAAAATGAATATTGCAGAGGAGCAATACGGACAACAGCAGAGTTACGTTGCTGCAGTTTATCACTTTCATTAGGAAGATAAGCTTTAAGTCACGCGACCTTCATCAGAGTACACCCATGGGTGACCCAGATAATGTGTCTTGTTTTCTGTAAGACTTTGTCATCATCCAGCACACTAACAGAAAATACCTAGCATGGTCTGTGATGCAGTCGTCTGCTTGCTTACGTTACTCCAGGGGGGTCAGAGGTGTAGAACAGAAACACCGTTCCTCCTTGAGCAACTCCTTGAAGGTGCTGCTGAGCGTGCTGACGTCTCGTCTCAAGGCCTCATGGAGTTTTGACGTTACCTCTGCAAAAAAAAGCAAATTCTTTCATTGGACTGGGATGGTTAGAACATTTAAGACGTGATTTGTTGTCATTTGTGGCATATGTTATGTCATTTATGTTACTCCACCTGCAGTGGCACTTTTTCAAGTTGTAGTTAAGTCAAAGTAAAGCTAAAAATGTGAACATTACTCATTATTCAAGTGCTATTCAAGTAAAAGCTCTTGTTTCTTGCACTGTGTACCCAAAGTATTTGGGTTAAAAGTCAACTAAGTTTTGCTCAATCTAAAAACAAAGTAATAAGCCTGTTGAACACAACATTTTTTCTGAAGTAAAAGTGAAATTAAAACATTTATTTGTATTTGTATTATTTGTAACCTACCAAACTTCGGCAGAAATAATAAATAACTTAATTGTCCCCTTAGGCCTACAATTGTCTGCCTCTACATCTAAAGATAATCCAATCCGTGTGAATTTTGTTTTAGCCACTTGAAGACCCCTAACCCATGTAAATTAGCCCTTTGAGACCACAGTAAGCACAATGACATTTGTGGGTAGGCTGTGCAAGGCTTATGCAACACTACTGACCCTGTCCATTTTACACTCAGTTTATATTCATCCAGTAATCATTAAATCTGTATGAGTCAGGTGATAGTGAAGAAACAATGTGAACTGAAATGACCACATACATACATTATTATTTCTAATAATCTAAGGTTAGGAACAATTGATCAGTACAGTAGACCAGAGGAAAAGTCATAGTATGTGAGAAGAACAGTGCTCAGTGTAAAAACAAACAAACAAACAAAAAACCAGGAAGAAGTGAACAGTGGTTTAGAAGTACCTCATGTTCCAGTGGACTAGAGCAATGGACACGGTCATGACGCAGGCGAACAGTTTCTTCCATCACTGGCTTTCTTGCTCAGAGGGAAAGACAGCTTTGATACGAAAGAGGGCATTAAGTCAGCCTGCCCACATGAGCTGGTGGGAGGCTGCCTACGCTGCTGCCTTCCAGCGTCACGACTAGTAAGAACTGAGGCTGGGAATAGAGATGTGCTGATGCCAGACTGCATTGTCATCATCCATTCTGTTGACCAGATAAAGAAATTAAGCCCTAAACAGACGTGGGAATGTTGTACAGTAATATTAAAACCCATTCAAAGTTATTTCTTTGTCTATGAATTCATCTTATGATAGATTATGGTCATGCTTTTCATCTTTGCTCCCCTGAGAATGTCTATTTTTTCATTTTTATTTATTCAGGAAAGTTTCCCTGTTGAGGAATGTTTCATACATTAGGGAAATGTGTTTACAAATGCCCCCCAAATGGCACCAACGGGGAACTGATGGAACTTTGGTGGACAGAGGTCTTCTGAGTCAGGCTGTCAAACTGAATCATTTAATAGTGTCATTAATACTTTTTTCTCTTTTCTCACTTGCTTTTTCAATGCTTATCCCAGTTTGTATATTGTTTATAAGTGTTCAGCCAAATAATTTGGTTACTGGGCTTCTCCCAGACCTTTGGGAGGGTTCTCACCCTTTATAGATCTGTATCCACAAGGCCACTCTTTACAGGTTCGACAGTAGCCTACTTTTGCCCAAATTTGGAAGATTGTGTGTTCTCTGTAAACAGTCTTACTTTTGGAGAAAACACAGGTTTAGTCTCTGAAACAACATTAGAAAAATAGAAATTTGACATGTAAGAATTCAGTGTGTGTTGTTTTTTAATTTAGAACCAACACATGGTGAGCAGAGAGAGGGTCACAGAACTGAAAGGCTCCAGACCAGCAGATGGGTCCATAAACAGCTAATGAGTCCTGCTGAAGTGCCCTTGTACCACTGACACACTGAGAGCCTTGAAATGATCTGAATAGAAAAAGAGATGAGTCAGGCACAGGACATTCTAACTGTGCGATAACTACTACATCATGACAAATGGTCACATTGACAAAAAGCCCATCCACCCAGCATCCAGCCATTTTTCTAAGGGTTTTCCAGGATGGTAGTGTGTGTGTGGGTGACTGAGTCACAGCTGAGAGAGTCCTGCCTTCCTCCAACTCACTGATGAAAAATAGAAGTCTGCATATACAGAGACAGGAGAACCCACACGGATAACAACACATACAACACACACAGTTTACTGTGGCTGTTCATGTTCCCCTCGGGATGAATCCTTAAGTTCTTGGTCAGGTCAAAATATCACTTTTAATACAAAATATCTCATAATCCAACAGGCAAGTTGTAATAAATCTTACTTATACTCATGACCCTTCAGATTTCAATGACCCATGAGGTCCCCTGTGTAGCATCACCCTGACATTTCCAGTTTCACTACTGGTAAGTCTCTATCATCTCTGTCCACAAACATGCTGTAAATTGCTTATTTTAACTTAATGAATACCACACTAGACTGTATGTGCACAACTCAATAGGCCTAGTTTACTTGTGAATTTCGAGAAAACTCTAAAAATGAAAAACCGTTCTCTTGAAGCTTTTCCTACTTTGCAACCCTATAACAATGGACTGAACTGATTGCTTTGTATTTTATTCTAATGATTCTGCATCTAATATCAGTAGTGACAGAAATATACATGGTGTTTTACGCTGTTTACTTTGGAGTTTATTATATTCAAACACTCAGAGAAAAGCATGTGTGTGAGCTTTTGATGTCTCCAAGGCACATGCACATCCATGTGCCTATGTTTGACACACACACACAAAAACACACACAAACCCAACAGCACCTACACACCATTTGCCTTACTGGCACACAGAATATGCACACACACACACACACATACACCTCGTTGTTAGCATGGGGACACCATGTGTCTGACTGACTCAGTGTGTTGAAGAGGGTGACTTGGAGGCTGTACTGAGCACACTCCACACCTCGTTCTCACACCAAGAGACCTTCCCTGTAATAACCATACGCACACCTTCCCTCTGCTCCTTCTGTTTCTCCTCATGCCTCTCTATCCTCCTTGTCCTCACTGTCTGCCTCTCTCTGTCACCCAGATGACAACAGACAACTTGTTGAAGCTCACCGTTGTAGTTGCTGTGGCCTGTATCACCTGTCAGGTAAAGACTATGAGTGACAGGTTTAATTTTGCTGGATTTTATGTTTGCGCAGGTTAAGATTCTGTAGGTGATGCTCTCTTTGTTGTCTGAAACTAAAAAATTAAGAAAAATAAGAGACCACTCCTTGGACTCCTTGGATTCACTATCTTTAATCTAATGATTGATTGTCCCAAAAACTGGGGTCACAAAAAGGATAAAGTTTAGATATCCTGATTTTGGCATTGTGACAGTAAAACTCTGGTAATTAACCCCAGAAAAACCATCCTCACTGAGGATTTTTAATTGTACATTGTCTTTTTAATGTGATGCTTGAAAAATGTAGTGTTAGTGTCCATTTAGAAAGTGAACGTTCCTCTTCAGATCCAGATCCTTCATCTGTCCTCTTCTACTGCTGGATACCAACAGCCTCAATAAGAACTGAAGGTTAAGTGCCTTGCTCAGTGGCACCTCAGACAACTCAGGGGTGCAAACTAATGAGCAGGTCCTGGTGTTTGTTTGACTTTGTTGTAGATGACAGCAGTGTTTCAGCAACAGCCCACTCCTCTGCTGCTGCTGCCCTCAGAGTCCAGCTGTGGATTAACACTGTCTTGAGGTCCTGGTTGAAATGAGTCCAGACTTGACCTAGTGGACAGGATCTCCTGAACCAGCCTCCTAAAACACAGCAGATGTAGTGACATTAGTGAATAGAAATTCTGTTACAGACTTTTGTCTCAGTAGCATGAGCGGTGAGATGCACTGAAACTTTCCAAAAAATAAGAGGCGACAATCTCACAATACTTTGCAACAACCTCAATGCCCATAAACAAAGATCAATTACAAAACACTGGAACTCAAACTGGTGTAAGGATTTTGGTGACTGATGCCTCCCTTTGCCGGATTTCCTGGCAAGACCAACTGGGAGATCAGGGCAAGGAGGATCTGGGTAAAAGTACACTGTTCACCCTCTTACTACTGTGATAGAACAAGATGAATGACTCAGTAATGGGTGGATGGTTTGAATTCTGTTAATCATTCACAAATGTCTGTAACTGTGGGATGGAGTCTGTGTTGGTTATTTAGGTAACAGTGCTTTACATTTTGAAAGTACAGGTATGGAATAAACTAAGCCATTGTTTTTGTTATTTATAGCTAGTATCCAAAGTCATCTTTTAGCCAAACTGCAACATCTGTACTGTTTTTGATCTTTTCTGGAGTTACCTCATAGCCTCTCCAACGTTCTTGTTTTCTTTGACTGAAGTCTCCATCCACGTAACGAAGCCGTTGGCCTTACTGAACTTGTTGATGCTGTCTGCTGAAACAACCCGCTGAGCAAGGTCACACTGCAGAGAGACATTTTGTTGTTGAGTGGTTCACGATCTCGAATAACTGATATGATGGATATGTAGCAATTTATTCTGTATTGATCTGTATTTATTGTATGAATGATGCTATAACACTGATGTGATCAATTCCAGTCTGTACACCAAGACACAGCTAAAATCAGGTATGTGCACATAATCTTATCTCACTAATATAAAGAATTAAGGGCCTTTTCCTGTCTTGACAATGTTAATGTGCATAATCTACTTTCACTGAAAAGTTCTCAAAATGCTGAGAAGCAGAGGCTGTAAGCTACAAGTGTTATTAGTAGTGAGCCAGAAGGGCTATAAATATATCTCATGATATATTTTTCATCAGCTAAATGCAGTGACTCACTCTCACCTTGTTGGCCAGCAGGATGCAGGGGATCGGGTCTCCGTTGGGCAGCATGGCCTTGTTGTCCAGGTCCTGTTTCCAATGGCGACAGCTGAGGAAGCTAGAAGAGCTACTGACGTCAAACATGATCACACAGCCTGAAGCACCTTTATAATAGATCCTGCTCATGGATATGAAGCGCTCCTGGCCTGCACAAAGTTCACTGTGTCATTCATCTATCAATTCCTCCATCGCTTCATCCATCCATTCATTCAATGTAAAAGGTTTTGTACCTGCGACATCCCACAGTTGCACTCTGACTTTTTCTTTATCTGACCAGTGCAGCAGCTTCACAGAAAAATCCACTGGAGAAATATGGAAAATATGTGAGCAACAGAGAAAGAGAAGAAGTGGAGTAAAAGAAAAAAGTGAGAAGTGAGACAGAATGTCGAAAGATAAGAAATTAAAATTTCCTGCACAAGTTCCAGACTTTCAAAGAGAAGGGCTTACTCACTCTCCTTGGCAAAACAGTTGATGTTTTCATTCAAACATGTTCATTCATGTTCACATTCAACAATGCTAAAATCAGTGAGATCAGTCAGGCATGTTCTGAACCTGGCCAGTGTAGTTTGTTTTCAGTCAGTCCCACATACACTGTCTTTTTACTGTAAATACCGACTAGAGCACCAAATGTATATTATAGTTGTCTGTGGCTTTAATAGTTGTCAACAATGCATCATTTTCACTTGCCATGCTAGTGGCTTTACTAGAGCAGTGTTGCTAGGGTAAAACTATGTGGATAAGAAATGAAACTCTATATTTTTGACCTGTTTTCACTAAATATTTCCTAAGGAGGAACCAAGGTCTTGGGTAGGAGTAAGCAGGAAGTCAGAAAGTACTGAGAAATGAACAAAATAGTGTTGGTTTTGGTCTTTTCATGGGTTTTGCTGGTGATAGAACATTACAGTACCTTACATTAAGTGACTTATATGTGAGGGACAACACTAAATCTTCAGTGGAGTAGGAAACCTTGAAGTGAAGCTGTTAGGGTGTTAGAGACATTAGGAGAGGAGGTGCTCTCAGAAGAGAAGGGTCCTCAAGAGATTCTTAAAGAGAGAGAGGGACACTCCTGCTCTGATAGTATTTATGATCTTGTTCCACACTGGGAAACCACAAACGAGAACAGTCTGGACAGTGATTGCTTTGTGTGAAAAACGTATCAAATACCACCAGCCTTTCCTGTGACTGTTATCAGATGGTTCCTAAGAAGTATAAATATTCCACATCCTGTATAGCACCACTCTTTATGTAAGTATGTCCCTTGGTAACATGTTGGTTTTGACCAAAACACATTTCCAATAAAGTTTCAATGAACAGGAGGAGTGCAGTAGACACACACTATTATACTGACGAGTAGCTCTCTTCAGGTGAAAACCAGTTTTTCATAAGTGAAAAAAATAACCAGATTCACCTGTTTGACAAAGTATTTTTACACAAAAACCTCTCTTTGATCTGACAGTATGAAAATCCCTACGAGTCAAAGTCCACAACAGTAATGTGATATGTATACAAACACACTACATCAAGATTAGGATCCTGTACAGTCCCATTTTTCTATAGAAACTTGACAAACTAAAGCAGCCGTACCTCCCACTGTCATCTTGTACATCTTGTTGAACTGTCCATTGACGTAGCGATGTACAAAGGAGGATTTCCCAACATTTCCATCTCCGACAATCAGTATTTTCATCAGGTGCTCGGTCATTGCTTTCCTCCGTTTGACCACAACATGTGAGAAGTTTCAGCATGAAAAGGTGCCGGCAGCTCAAAGTTCAAACCTCATGTCAGGAAATGAGATTTATAAGGCAGACAGGCAAAACTATTTCCTGTTACTGAACAAACACTCCACTATAGCCAACCTGGATTTTAGTTTACCGGAGCTGTTCTTTTCTTTTGTTGACCCTGAACATTTCAGTTTCCTTTCAGGCTATACATCTGAACTTTCTGTACTTTCTGTACTAAATAAACTCCACTGCCTTTAACTGCAAAATTATCATTAAAATAACTTAAAAAACGGTGTGCAAATGTAAATGTAAAATACATTTCCCTAACTATTTCTCTAGACTGTCCTACTCTCTGTCTGGCACAGCGCTCTCATTTACAAGTTTTGCTTTCTGGAGGGAAGTTGCCACAGGCTATGAATAGTTCAGTGACATAAACCACACCTTCATGCAACAGGAAACTGATGATGAATCTTGGCAGACTATGGTTAACCTTTGTCTCTTTCTACCATCTCTCTATTGCTCTTCATTGTTTGAAATTAATCAGACACATTTAACTTTGCTTTAACAGAAATTTGCAGTCACTCAAATGATACAGTGTCTATTACATGACTGGAAATTTGCTCCGGAAGGGAAAATCAGGGAAGGAGCTATGGTTTGCTAATTTTCATTTCCATTGCACACAGTGCACAATACCAAGGCAAATTTTACTGAATAATCTAAAAATGCTCTGCTAACAACACCAACTGTCCCTTTGAGCCTCATACTTAGAGCGTTAGAATGAAATGTTCTTTGTTTTTCGTGCAATTCAGTCAAGATTTCAAACATTGCTGCTCAGATTTTGATTATTCTTGGAAGCCTGATGCATCTTACTGATGTGTTTTAGCATTTTCAAACAGGCCCAACAGAAGCACTGCAATTCCACCATTTTACCCATTGTACAAATATTTGCACACTGTAAATCATTTTAAGTTTGTTTAGTTTAGAAATGTATGTTCCCCTGCTGTCTTAAGAATGTGAGTTTACTGAACTCAGGTTAAAGTTATGAATGAAGTTAGATAGATATTTCAGTGTGATATTATGAGTCTGAGAAAATGTAAAACTAACTGAGTGAAGTTAAAGGATAAAAGTTAATAGATGACTTTCCCCCCTAGTGCTGAAAAGAGGAATATAAACACCACAGCTCATTTTAGAAAGGTCACCACCAGGAAATGTGTTATTTGTTTAGATTATCAGTCGGACGATGTATCATTTGTTTGTCTCCTGTTGCTAGTGGTAACGTTAGCAACACACTTACTTACTACTTAACACACTCGGCTAAGGTAAATGAAAGACTGTGGTTAATAAAAAGAAGAACATGAACTGCAGGTCTGTGATGGGATAAAATCTGTATGAAAGTCTAACATGCTACACGCCCATCCACCACCTCACCCTCCCCTCTTTTACATAATGATAAACAACAGCTTGCGCTGGCACTTAATGCTGGCATTGGCCATAAATCGTGAGGCACAGAATTGTCCAATATGGACATAATTCCTACTGGGTTGTCCTGCCACTCCTCCTCCTCCTCTTATGCAACATCCTCCTTTTTTCACCTCCACCTCTCCTCTATCACACCTATTTATCCTCCTCCACCTTCTTTGAACTCCTCCACTTCATGCCCTCTCATCTTCTGTCCTATCCCACCTCCGCATCCTCCTCTGCTTTCTCTTCTTCTTCTTAATTATACATTTTGTTCAGACACACACACACACACACACACACACACACACACACACACACACACACTCAGGCATGTGGTGCTGACCACATTCGGAGTTTCACTGATCTGCCAACTAGGCCACTATTACTGGCTACTGAACATGTTTCAATCCCCCACTGATGCTGACTCATCTTCGTGACTCTCTTTATGGGTATTTTTCCTGTTTGTGTGTTTTCGTGTCTTGGTCCTTTTCCCAGTATCAGTTGCTGTGGGACTCAGGGTTTAAAAATATCTCCTCTTGACAAACCCAACCTATTGTTAATGTGCTAATTAAGCCAGAATCTCTGTTTGGGCTTGGAAAACTAGGCAGGTTTGGATTTTTTCCAGTAGGGGAAGCCATGGACTTTGAAAGTGTGTCCTTCTGTGCACCTGGGGACCAGACTGGAACTAAATAAAGGCTTCATTATTCTTAGTTCCATGATACAGAATTTACAGAACTAGAACTTACACTTCTCCTTTGCACAGTTTGCACGACTGATAAATATAGTAATGTTTCTCATGTGGTGAATTTTTTTCTGCCTTTGAAGAGCCATATTTTAAGTAACATTAAGTACAGTCCTGCCTTTGGTCACAACCAAGCTCAAAGAAGGACAAATAGGTTTACTTTTTACCTCACCCAGTTTGCAATTTGTGAAAAATCTTATGGTCCAACAAACACTAACCATCAGAACAAATCAGAACAAATTAGAATGAAGCCAACCAAAACAAGACCACCAAAAAGGTAGACCCTACAATCCTTATTTAGAATAATCAGTAAGTTAGTCCAGGTGAAATGAATCTCCCCAACAATCACACTTTATAAAAAGTCATTTCACCCCCAAAACCCCATCATCTGTTGCCTTGATTGCTTTGATTTGACTTGAATATTGATTTAACAATGTTCAGTGCTTAATAAAAAGTCAAGATTTGTTCAGTATATTAACAGAAACACCTAAAGCCCAATGATGTAATCAGGTGAACTCTAATTCTGATTGTTTTCACATAGCTTGTTGCAAAATGATTTGACAATCAAATATATTATATAACAGACTGATTTATTTCTAAATTTACAATGACATCAACACAATGAAGGCTACAGTCAGTTTTCTATGTTGTGCTGCCATTTGTGGGTTCTCTCCAGTTCCTGTCTGACACCTGGTGGTCATTTTACAAACTGCAACGTCAGTCACATGCAACAAGTTGGTGTTCACTGGTTTGGTCAACATGAAAAGTCCTGTATCAGGAACAGGAATCAGTTCAGACTCCAAAAATGTAGATTGAGACATGCTGTTGCTGCTTCTCTGTACTAAATTAGAGGTAATTTGAACTGCTAGACCATCTTGTTGCTGGAAGTTCACAGGTTTGGAAAATCTTTTCCAGTTATAGAGCATTTCATTAACTCTCAATATTAATTTCTGTTTTTTCATCTTTATCATTTTATGGCTGTTTATTGACTAAATATGATTACATCTTATTTAAATTGAATAAGTTTATCAATGGAAAAACATGTGTAACAACTACCACAATATCAACAATAAGACAATAAAAGGCAAAACAAACAAACAATGACAACAACATGTTGCCAAAGTCCTTATAATGTCTGCTCTATAGCCATATTTTGCAGCAATTTGTAACTTGAAAAAAGTTCATTTTGACCAAGAATTACAAGAAATTGTAAGAGATTTATAGCATAGTTTTACACAAATGTGACCCTCAGAAGGAGGGAACCTGCAGCCTGGAACTTTGGTTGTCACGACATAGCATTCAACTCAAAATCAATCAGCAGATGCAGCAGATGCAGCAGTCTGGACTCACACTGATTTTCTCTTCCTCAGTTTGCCTTTGATTTTAGCTTCACAAAGAGGGTACGTACACTTTAACTTTCTTAGCAGCTTTGACTGTTTCACAAAGTCTGTCAGTGTATAAAATCATGATTTAACAGAACATATTCTTTATAACAGCTAATGACATTGACTGTGAATTAAGCAGCCAGAAAATACCAATAAAAACTTTCTTCTTTTCTGCAGATTTGCCATCAAACTTCAAAATGCAGCATGTATCTGTAAGGCTTTGCCTACCTCTTCTTCTCTTCCTCCTCCTCCTCCAACCTCTGACCTCAGCTGACCTGGAGGAGGGGGATAAAGTGCCAGTGGAGGTCATTGTTGACAGCTCCCCCTGCAGCACCACCTGTGGGCTGGGGGTTAAAACTCAGACCCTGTGTTTACTAAAAGATGGCAAGACAGCGATGGAGGAGGGCATGAGGAGTAAAGATGGGGCAGAGGTATCACAGAGACATCTTAAAGATCTAAACAAAGTGTTAAAGATGAATATAAGAAGGGAAATAGCTCAGACTTTACTAACAATAATGTGGAAATGGCTGCGTTGAAGGTGTCGGAGGAGTGTCATGTCCGCACGGTGAAGTGTATGGAGTCGTGGCAGTGTGGCCTCAGGACAATGACAGTGATGTCAGGACAGAGAGTGGAGATCGACTGTCTGGGAGAAGTCATGGAGGCGATGGGGAAGTTCTCCTGGAGGTAAGGATGGAGGAGAGGAGAAGAAATAATGGATTCAGGAGTGAGTCATGTTCTTGTGATTGCAAACAATGTGGTATTGACGCCTTTGGTATGCACGAATTTCATCCTGTAACAATTACAGACATTAAAAAGTTAGGGTTAGGGTTAGGGTTAGGGTTAAATGATTTTATTTCTGCAGTGTTTACTGTTTGTTGCTGAATCAACCCACGCTTAATAAATAGTACTTCAACATATTTTAGATTTTCTTTGATTGTTACAGATGAAAATGAAACCCTTAATATTTGAAATCAAGTTTTCAGGGGCTTTAATCAGTTAATCAATTTACAAAGTAATTGTAAAGAAACTGCCACATTGTAAAGTTATTTCCTTTTGGGTCCCTGTGGGTCTAGGACAGAAGCCAACTTTGCCCAGTTGGTAATCCAGTTTTATCTCAACCTCAGTGTGTAAAATGTCCATTCAACATGTGGGATACCTGGGCCAGTTTTTAAATGAATAACCTTTATTTTTGTTGTTGAAGTTGTCAAAAAGTTGACAAGTAAGATGACAAGTAAATCAAACAACCCATGAAGGTGATTCTTGTTAAATCCTCTTAAATGTGAACTTAAATGTAACCTGTGGCTCAGGGTTCTGTGGCGTTTCGCCCGAGGAATCATCAGCTCTGATGATTCTCTGTTTGCTCGCTGGGAAGCTCCTCAGCTGGACAAAGTGATTCTGGACCCTGTCAGAGAGGAGGACGCAGGTAAACACACCTGTGCAGACACTAATTGTTGGAATTGTTGTTAGATTTGGCAACTGAACATCTGAAAAGATAATGATAGAGGAGATGATGTGATTGAGAAAAAGGGTGTGTAAAAGAAAAATTTTGTGTGCAATTGTCCACAAAATGTAACTTTTAAGTCAACTGATACTGCCTTTCCTTTCATTGTTTACCATGAACCTGTGTCAGCTAAGCAGTAAAATTTAATGGTGATATAATCTTGATTTTTATTGTACTATGCTTTTTAACTGTTCTGGTCAAATTCATGGATGCACATTAATACACAGACACAAACACACCTCCTACTAACCAGCAACTAACTAACTAACCATGTAATTTCCAGGGACTTATCGCTGTGATGTGCAGGATGCCAACTTCCGCAGGGTGAAGAGGGTTTACTGGGGAATCCGGGTTTTACCAGCTGGGGTTCTAAATCTAGACTATGAAAGCTCTCTGGCCCAGTGGGAGTCGCCTGGAAACCAGCAGAACAAGACTGTGTCAGACCAGCATGACCACAGGACAGCACTTCTTCACATGGTACAGTATGATTTAGGAATGAATGGGTTTGGGGATGCAATTAATCATTGCTTTGGTTACTGATTAATGTATTGTAAAGTAAGACAATAATCTTGAATTTCTTCTTGTGTTGTAAATAGTTTAAACCATGAAAACCTCAGAATACATTAAAGTTACCAGATATTCTTTTACTGACAATGCCAAAAATAACCATCCTATCAACAGTGTGTTTGTTGTGTCTGAACACACAGGTGCTGATCTCATTGAGCCTCGCAGGTGTCGGGTTTGGACTGATGCTGGGCCTTTACTGGAAAGTAAAGAGGAACTGAACATTAAAAGAGTTTCAAGTGACTTTTAAAAACCTTTTTAAAGCAGCTATGATCAATGGTTTTATTATAACAATGTGTCAAATGACATTGTAAGAACAGCAGTGTGAAAGGTCTTGCTTGTGGTGATGAACTTATAGAGAATTATTACCTGAATCTGAAGCAAGTTCACCTAACTCCATGTTCTAACAGGGATAAAGTTATAAGTTGTCTTGCAAGTGCAATAAAGCTGAGAGAAGAGAAAAGGACCCACACAGAAAGGTGTAATCAAGCCAACTGGGAACACTTAGAGAGATGAATCATGGCTGTATAAGGGAGGTAACCACAAAACAGCTCCAGGAGAAACTGAGTAAAACAAAATAACAACAGGAGGTGATACAGTGCGTCTGTTAGTTACAGGTGTTATCTAACCCTGTGCCAGTAGGTGGCAGTGTTTCTTCATATAAGGGTTTTGAAGTACATATCGGTAAGTCCCTTCATGATGGGACTCAGCTGCCACAGTGGAACCAACCTGATTAAGAGGGAGAAAGAGAGAAACAAGATGATGTTGATGCTCATTACACACCAGAAAACAAAACTAATATAGACAGTTAGACTGCCCTTAGATCCATACTGCGCATATTTACCAGATGCTTTATTGATCAGTTAGAAACCATCAGTTAGAGCATCTTTTTGGCTCTAGATTGATAATCCATCAATAAATGCTTTTGTGTTTCATACCTTCGACTAAAGGATTCACATGTTTTATTTGTCACATGTTCATCAGTATGTCCAGTGAATAATAATAACACATCAAAGTCTAAAGTTGGTGGACAATAAACAGCAGCTAACAAACTGGCAAACCAATGGTTATTTGCATTATGCTTATAAATTCTAATAATAAAACCATTAATTACACTTATGAACTCCCCTGGTGCTAATGTCGCTTTTAGCCAAATCAGAAACATCTATTATTTTTCAATAATAGAAAAAACGGAAGCCTACATTCTACTTATCATCTGCACATGCAAATACCAAAATTTTAGTTATTTTCATAAATGCACGCATTTTTTGTAACAATGCATAATAGAGACCTTTAATTACTTTTAATAGATGTGTATGTAAACGAGAAAATCATATACCTGTAAACTTGCTGGTTAGTCACTTTTAAAACCAAATCAGACAATAAATGCTACATGTTGCTGAGTCTGTGTCTGTGTTAGTCAAAAACTTTCTTGTATGGCCTCTTTGTCTAATGAAGTGTTTGAATCGTGCAGTGCTGCTGATGTCACAAAAATAACAGGTGCTGACATCACCAGAGCAGTGACAGACTCAGATGGGGAGAGAAAGACGATGACGGAGATGGTGAAATGTCTTTGTTTCTGTGTGACGAGTGTGTTTATTTCTGTTATTCAGGGAGGAGCTGAGGCGAATGAGGGACTCCAGGGAAATAACACAAATGAAATTAGGATGATGTGCTTACTGTAATTCATCCATTTCCTCATGGAACGTGTCCCACTAAGCCCAGAGGAACGTCATTTCCCTTTATGTGCTTATTTACATCATCGGTTTTGACAGATGTAACTGTTTTCCCAGGGCTCGTT
The DNA here is from genome assembly GCF_001640805.2 of Lates calcarifer. Taxonomy (NCBI): domain Eukaryota; kingdom Metazoa; phylum Chordata; class Actinopteri; family Centropomidae; genus Lates; species Lates calcarifer. Next base: position 25,396,761 of record NC_066838.1, on the reverse strand, counting down.
GCACAAACAATTTAATTACTGCTTCACCGTAACATTGTAAAACACATTATACTCTACAAGGTAATGTTGCCATTGAATAAATATATGAGCAATATCTCCAGAGCGAGGCCCTCCAAAAAAGATTTGGGATAACAGTAAAGAGCTCAGATGTTTATTAAAACCACGCTAAGCCCTGGAGAGAGGAGCTCAGCAAACACTCTTGTTGTTTTCTGCACTGAAAAGGTTCAGTAAATCAAATGTCAGACAGAGCTGTAAGTGACCAGCCAAGATCTCCCAAAATGGGAAAAACATCAGCTGGAGGCCCTGAATGCAGAACTGTGCAAAAGTCAACAGACACACAGCCAAAGATGGATGCATGGCAGAACTTGGCCAATACTCTTTAATTTTTAAAATTCATAAGCGTACCATCAGATTTTAGAAACCCCTCAAATGTAGCAACCCAGTTCCTACCAGTACAAGGCCCTTCAGTGCCAAGAGTTGAACAAAGATAAGAGTCCCCTCTGCCAGCTGATCCTGAGGCTCTGCCCAGACACAAACCAGAGATTTGGGACAGACACCAAAACAATCTGGCTCGACCACATCATCTCAACACAAAAACAAAAGAGTATCAAACACCGGAGTGAAACCAAAAATTACAAAGTAAATTAGAATTCTAATTAAATTATAAATAGAAATTAGTATTCTGTTTAACAAAACACTGACCGAATCTCACTTCCCACTATTTAAGTTTTCACTTCAACTCTAGTATAATTGTTACTGTTCCTCCATATTGATTGACTCACTAGAACTGAACCATGGTTCGGTTTGTTTGCAGTGTAAAAACTCTTTTTAGGTGGTTCAGACTTTTGGACCAATCACAGGAAGTTGACAGGCTGGTGATTTGGTCTGAAGACTAAATCACAAATCCAAAACATAAAAAAACTTTTTTTCTAAAGGATGAGTTAAATTGTTGACATGTTAATGTCAGACACACGTCTGTCTATAAATCAATCAATGTCAAGTATAGGGAGACACGGCACATGTAGATGATGATGACAGGATCCAGGTATGTTCTGGGATGCTCATAAAATTTTATATGAATGTGAAACCAAAACGGATCAGATCAAATATAAGATAAAGATATATAAAGATGAACCTCAGTTTGGACCTTGGAAACACACTCATCTTTTCTCAGTTGTGCTTTATGAAAAGGTCTAAAGAGGAGACTCTTGGTTATGAACCATTTAAGATGACTCCTCGTGGTGAGATATGCCCCCGTGTTACCCCACTCAACCTGCTGTCCCCTTGACCTGACACAGAAAATAAATGCACCTCTATTAGATTTTGCTTCCCACATATTTCTGGAACTTACTACACTTTTCCCTCTTCATTTTATCTGAACACACAGGGACACACTCAGACACACACACACACTGATGGTGACACACAGCTTATCTGCCTCGAGTCTCTCTGTCACTGTTCATCTCTTTGATCCCCATCCCTTTGCCTCTCACAACTATTTGAGATCTCTTCCCAGTAATTCACACTCAGTCCCTCTCACTCAGTTTTAATGTCACTCTGTCATTCACTGTCACTGAGCTGATGTGGACACTCACTAACTCTTTCCCACTGATTCTTCCTCACTGTATCATTACCTCACACTTCCATCTCACTCAGTCTCCATTTTTCACTCACCCTCTCAGTTGGAGTTCTCAGGTTGAATAAAGCATGATGGAACCTGAAAAGGTATTTTTTTCATCCTTTCTTCCTGAATGTATGATATACTTCTCTCTTCCTGCATAAAGATTGTGTCCTTGCTTTCTATTGTTGCCATGGAGAGAAAACTCACAATGCCTCCAGATTCCATTGTCTATATAATGGTACAGCTGATAAAAAGTGGAACTTATGTGCAAAAATATGTCTGTCAAGGAGGGATATTTTTTACAACATGAAGGGAAAAAGAGAGAATAGCGAAGAGTTTTTGCAGCAAATCATAGTGTATAATCATAGCCTGACTGAGTTGCACTGGCACAGACTATTAAAAGCAAAAATCTAATTTTCTCTTTATTGCAAATAGCTATCATAGCATAATAGCAAGTGCAGGGACTGCAGTTTGAATGTGACAATGAAAAGTATTAAATCGATACTGCAGCACAAAGCCGCCAGCATGTTTTGAAAGGCCAAGCCCTGCTGATTTTAATTATTATAGTCCCATTTATGGACATAAAACTGTTCCAAAGTTATGAAGAGAAGAGAGTAGAAAAAAAACTGCAAATTGCACTCATCAGGTCCAGCAGGTTAAATGATCATTTATTCAAGCCCCAGGCATAGACCATTCTGCCTAAGTGTGGTTTTTTGATCTTTTTTCTTTCCTGTGTGGACCCAAATCAAATGTGCAACTGGTGCAACAGATGAAGTTCAGCTCACAGTCTGTATGAGCTTAATACAGTACACATGAAGTTATGGCATGAAAAGATAACAACCACTAAAAGAACATTAAATTAGACAGAAGAAGACAAGATGCTGCTCTCATTAAACAATCTTTCATGGGAAGGTCTTTGGGTGAGCATTAAAATGTTCCAGATGTTTCATAGCTCAAACATTGTTATGGCAAACGCATTAACATGAACCAAACTGTAGATAAGCAAGCACTGCTGCTGAGCCAAGTATGAGCACATATAACAACATATCCTCATTATATTAATAGAAAATGTAATTTTGCAATTATATTTCCATTAAAATATATTTGCTGTTGCAAATTAGCTGTATATAAACTTAATTTCTAGGATATAGGGTTGGTTGAGCAGTACCCTTAGACATGTGAAAAAAATATCAACGCAGACCCTCAGCAAGAGGGCGAGGACGATCTCTCTAAAACTTGATTACACTGAATACAAATCCTCAAAGATATATCTAAAGTAGAACCTAAAAGACCATAAGTATTCACAAAATACCAACATGACCTGAAAATGCTGCTTGACCCTTAAAGAAAAATAAAAATGAAATACATCACATCTTTCTCTGTAAGCTCTTAACCTTTTCCATCGCAGCGCACTCATTATTGCTTGTTTTGCTGCTGTCCTCTTCTCTCCTGTTTCCCTCTGCCAAAGTAGCAGTGACCTTTTTGTGAAACACTCCTGGTCTTTTGTGTGTGAGTGCACCATTTTTTTTGTTACTGTGCTGTTCAAATGTGCCAAACAGAACAGAAAACTCAGACAGGATGTCATTTGATCCAATGCTGAGTGCAAAACATAAAGTGGCATTTGTACAGAGCTGGCATGTATTAGGGGGGGATTTCAATAAACTGTGCAGAGGGGATGAGGAAGAGAATTAACTCAGTAATTACATGGCACCTCTACACTAAACACACCCTAGCCATATAGGAATAATAATGACAGAGCAGTAAAACATTAATAGCAATAAAATAATAGCAGCAGGAGACTCTAAAGCTCCAGCTTTGTGAGCTCTTTATTCAGATCTGTGAGAAGACTGAAAAGATTATTACTTTTTACACATTACAGAATGGTGGCAAAGCAAGCTGCTTTTCCTCATCTTTTAGAAAACTAAACACTGTTTTTTTTTTTTTTTTTTTTTAATTAATTTCTTCTTTTTAATTCAATCACACATTGTTTTTGTTCCTGGACAAACTCTGTTGAATTGTGCATTAATTTCAGCCATTGAGACCACCAGTTGAAAGAAGATGACAGTGAGCCATGTGGGCAGTGTGACTGTGAGACCAGAGACTCATAATAATCTGTCTGACTTCTAAAGTCACTGACGTGCCAGCAAGAGTCTGATGTAAGTTATACTGTCAGAAAGCAATATCCCACCTTGGCCAGATGATGTAGAGTGGACAAGCATACGACACAAGGTGGGGGTATTTAAGGACAGGCTCTGTGTGAGCCCCTCCCAGTGAGACATGCAGCACAGGGCACACACTGCAACAGCTACTCCACAATTAGAGGTAGCTGAAATTTAATTCATTTGTGCCAATATGGAACTTGTGCAAAGATGAATTCTTTACATAAATTAGAGGTTAACTTGTGCGTTAACAAGCTAACAAGCTAACTAGCTTGCTTGGTGGAACCATAGGCAAACCAAACCAGCTCAGGACCCCTAAACCTCTCTCAAAGAGAGCTCACACATGTTTTTGTTATAATTCAGAAATGTCATAATGTCAGAAAAGGTCATAATCAGGTGAAATCTCTGGAAGGGGCCCAGGCAGAAAAAGTAAACACCTCAAACTGTCATCACAAACCTCTACCATCATGGAGTAACTGTCATGGATGTATTGTCATTCAAATTAAAATTGCTTGCCAAGCACACAAGCTGTTTTTCTCCTCCTGAAGCTGCTTGCTCTGTCTTACTGGACCCATTTCATGAACGTAAGATGAGTTTTTCTAGGCTCATAACAGTTTTGGGTGGAGTAGCACCCACCATGTTTCAGGCTCCATGTTCATCCACTGAGGTAATTAACATATTGGATCTGACTGAGCGTTAAAACAAATATGTGTGTGTATGCGTTTGTATGCATGTTATCAAAACAGACAAACCAAGCAGCTAAGTAGCTATTGATGAATATTTGCTTGACTTTGAGGTAAATTAAAAGGAAACACGATAGGAGATTGGTGCTGAAATTGAGGGCATGGCTAGAACACAAAACACACACAAGCATGAGCGATATGATGGATGACCTTTTTCTAAAAGACCTGTTCAGGTGCCCCTGCTCAGTAATTGGAGACACTCACAGAGGGAGTCTCTCTCTCTCTCTCTGTGTCCTGTAGTGATGACAGAGCACATTACATTAATTTCACTTGAGGTTTGACATTTATTCATTGGAGATACTGGTGAGAGCTGACTGCTGGAGTGTGTGTGTGGGTGTGTGTGCAGCATGAAGGCGGCAGACATGAGGATTTCAGACAGGTAACTATCATCTCTGTGCACCCAGTGACCTGCAAGGCGACCCAGGAAGTATTCCAAGTATTTTCTGTTACTTCTTTCTGTCAGAAGCAGGTTTCAATCAGCAGCATGTTGACAATTGTTATGGCTGCTGGACTCTCTTTTATCATCTTTCTACCAAACCACCACGTCTTGTTATTTTTACACAAATATCCTTCTCTTCAACTCATCATTGAACCTCAGAGTTTATATTGTTGATTGTTGTTTAATTTAATGAGCTGTTCTCACCACCAGAAAACACCAAAGAAATTTTGGGAGAAATTGTTTTAAACATAAAATAAGTGATTTCTTTGGCCTCGTGGTGGCAGTAGAAATAAAGTTTGTACAGTTTTGGAGCAATGTTCTAATTCTCTTGGAGTCATGTGTCTGTCCAAGTGTCGAATACACTCACTCAACTCAACTCTTACTCAACTCTTTTTGTCGGTGGTGTGATCTCTGATCTATCTGAATATATCTGACTCTTTCACTTCTAACTGCTCCACTGTGTTCACCAGCGTTCAGTAGTGGACAGAGCCTAGAGCTTGTTGTCTTAAACAAGCTGCCTGCTGTGGCCAAAAATTCTGGGTCCCAGTATAAATGAAAATACCACTTATGGCCACTTTAAGCTGATTTCTGTTGCGGTGGAAAATCTGAAAACAATAAACCTCAATATACTGTGCAGAGTATATCACCATTAACCCTGTGTTTAAAAACAGAGTGAGAGGTACAACATGTTCATGATTACACTTCATGTCATGTAATTACTGTGTTAATGTACACACACTCAGCATGTAATGAGTTTTATTATAAATGAGACTCTGCTTTGTTTCTTTTGTTTGTCATCCTCTTTTGTTCTCTCTCTTATTTAATTCATCCCCTGCCTGTTTTCCTGTTCTTTATCTCTCTATGACTTTACCTCCCTCTCTCATTCTGTCAGTCTCTGCCTTTATCTGGAAAAAGGTAATTAACAAAGAGAGCTGTATAGGGAATATGTCACAAGAATTGTGGTGTAATGGCTTATTTGCATAATTTCTTTCAAGAGCCAGGCTGTTGTCTGTTCTCCTTCACATTATCTCTGACGTGGTGCTCGAGATAGGTAGATCATAACATCCACTTAATCCGTACAGATGTGTTGTCTGACTGAGAAGAACCTATGTTAACTCACTGTTTTAATGCACTCAGACCTCACATGCTTATGGGCTCCTGCAGGGTCTGTATCACGAACACACTTGTAATATATGAATAAACTCAACACAGATCATGAAATTCACGATCAGGCTGAGGCATGAACTCTGTAAAATAAATGATCTGGAACACTGAGGAGCATAATGTCCTAACTCATCTCAGGCGTCACACTCAGTTTTCCCATCAGTGTTTATGATTTTTACAGGTTGGTAAAAATGCATCATTGTGTTTAAATCTAATGTGTGAGAAATCGTGCATCCAGCTGCAGACTGAGGAGTTTTACTAATGAACGTGGAACTGCTCTTTTGACTGATCTAATAACTCTGGATCTTTGATCAGATCTAAGAGGTTAAAGTGAAAAGAGTTAACTGTTTTGTTCTAACTTTTCATTATGGAATAAATGTTGATTGTGCAATGTAATGGCTATAGAATGCTGACACCAGCAGACTGGCCTCGCTTTCAACATGCAATTATGTCTGCCACCCAGTGTGAATTTCTGCGGAGGTGGCACAAAGGAGGTGCACCTGCCAGTGTGCACCCAGAACAGGACAGGTGGTTATTGGTAGCTTTCACTGGGTACTGGAAATGATGGTCGGTTGACCAGCTGGAGTAACTGTGGAAACTCCACCCAGCAAAAGAGCCACATTGTTAAAGGAGGCGAGGAGAGAGAGTAATAGAAACTAGTAAAACGAGAGTGAACCTCAGACTGGCAGTCACTCAGCAGAGAGAGCCATGGCCAGACTGAGACAGAAATTCAGTCCTGGACTTATCCTCTGAGACTTTATGGATTTTATTCTGGTTGCTCAGCCAACCGGCCCACTGGGATTTGTTACAGTAGTCCCTATGGCCTGTCCGACTGTGCAGAGAGCTCTGCGACTTGATGGGAGCAGTGGGACAGGATTTGGGATGTGAGTGATAAAGTCCATGTAGATTGATAAAGGTCCTCATGGTCTAATGACAGTTGTGTGGTTATTTTCTTGGTTTGCTTTTTTGTTCCCAGGGAGACACCACCCTCAATCAAATCACACCCCACAATCTCAACAGAGAGTTTCTTATTTAGTCAAAAATACACTGTATAATGTCATAGATAAATACTATATGATAGAAATGACTGTTTTTAGGTGCTTTTACTTTGGCTTGCACAAAGTTAGAGAGGAAATGGAGCATTATACTGTCAAGTGTAGAAGGCAATTTTCCTCAGTGGAAATTTTCTGACAAATGGGTCCATACATTACATCCCACTGTGTCCATTCAGGTGTCACTGTAAGTGGCCAATTCTAGGTCACAATAGTCACCGCAGTTATAAGTTTCCTGTGTAATTTAGTATACTTATTTATGTCTTTTCACTAACATGATGGCTTAGGCGGAATAATGTATTCTCTAGACAAAAGTAAATATGCTGCTGCTTCTTTCTGTCTCTGCCTCCTTCCTCTTTTTTTCATTCCTCCTACTCCCACCACTGTCCATCACCTCCTGTTATTTTCAGCACAGTGACCTGTCCATTAGGAACCTCTCTCCCATCTTAAGTGCTGGCCTTTTTCTTGTGTCTCTGGGTAAAATCAAATGCACTGCAGTCTTCACCCACCAGAGCTCAATGCATGTTATCTAGTTTTAGCTTTCAAAGATGGAAAAAAGAGGGCAAAGTATACTAACCATTACCCAAACTGTCATTTTTAAAAACATGTTTTAATAATACGATTGCCACAGCAGGCACAATTTCCATGACTTCCCACATGTGCCTCCTTTTTTTGCCACTTTCCTGTTTTTTGCTTTCATTTTTACCATCTGCCAGCTGTCACAGCGAGTGTTTGACAGGCAGCATCGTGCAGGAGGAGAAGCTCTAAACGCAAATGAGAGAGAATTTCTCAAAAAATAAAACAGGAACTTTGGACTGACATTTTTAAGACATTTAAGACCCCTGGATGATGCAGGCAGCCGCTGTGTTTTCTGAGCTCTGTTTCTTTGTCCGCATGATTTTTCTTCTTGACGTTTTCTGGCTGTGAAATCAATCTGCACACTCTATCTCACCTGGACATGTTACAGAGTCTCTGAGTCTCTCCCACAAATATCTATCTTCCTATGATACAAACACAACAATGCCGTTTTTATCTTTTCACAGCCACAAATGCATCATTAAACATATTAATTGATCATTTATTTGTCCTTATTTACCATACATCAGTGTTTTTGCTTCGTGTCTTTCATTTGCTGTCATCTTACTTTTTCTCAAGAGCTGTGTTACTCATTAATCGTCCACTCTGACTTGCACAAACTGAGCTGCGTCCCCTGGGAACTTCTTTGCAGCACACTTTGCGTTTTTTGCGGTTGAAAGAAAATTATTAACTAACTCAGCAGTATAAAAGCTGACTTTCTTCACAACAATTTCTTCAGTGCTGCTAGTAATAAAGGAGTAAAACTAGAGTTAGAAAGGGCTCATCAGGCTCTCTGTGGTCTCTGAACTTATTTATCACTTGCTCTTTCAAGCCTCCGTGGTCTATTATGAGGCTAGAAGTGGCTCAGTGGAGTGGAAACTTTTAACTATGGTGAGCAATTCTTCAGCCTGCAAAGCTGAAAGGAAAGGTGTTTGCCTTTGAGCCAGAAATGTCAAACTGCCTCAATGGAGCATCTTGAATTGGTTCAACTCTGTCAAGAGATTTCTCCTTTGTTATGGTTTCTGGTGCCACAGTGCTATTGCTAAAAATGAGAGAGAGAGAAAAAAAAATCCAAGAATTTATCCTCTGAGGACCATGAACGTCTGAATAAAATGTCATGGCAATCCATCTGATAGTTGTTGAGATATTTCAGTCTGGACCACCTGAGAGCTACAGTGCTAAAAATCCAGCTTTGTTTCACCCTATATCCAGCCCATTCTCTTCAATAACATGACTTTACACTTTCAAAACATGTGCAGTGCGTACACCAACCCCACCCATGTCCAGGGGATGCATTTCAGATGATGTGTGACTATCTCTTCATTTTATGAGTTAGGAAGAGGTGTGCATTGGGTGGATGGCTAGAGACTTTGTCGGTGAAAAGAAAAGTTGCTCAAGCAGCAGGAGAGTACTGTTCAAGACCAGTAATCAGACGTTTTGACTGTCCTGTTTTAGTGTCATTAAACTGCATTTTCCATTTTAAATGAAACCAATCTTTAACAAACACTATCTCAGTTGGTTTTTGTGCTTAATCCTAATCTTTTTCACCAAAGTCACATTATCTGAATGCAGATTAATGAGACTGGGTTGCTCCATTGCCCTCCATTCCACCTCTATCTGTTTGTCTGCCTCTCAAAGTTAAAGAGTTAGACTTTCAAAGACCCTCTCTCTTTCCAGAACCCTCCTGATACTCTCTCTCTCTCTGTGTGTGTGTGTGTGTGTGTATAAAGTATTTGATCAAGGTGATCAGTGAAAACACGTCTAACACTCCAGCATTTGAATATCAAGGGCTGCGATTGTGAGTTTTTGTGTGTTTTCGAGCGTGTACTTGTGCCTGTAAATGTTGGAAATGTTACACATTAACTTTATGTTTGCATGTGTATGTCACATCAAATTTTTGCTTTGATTCTTTCGATCTTAAGTCCTGAACAGATGCAGATGTACATGTGCAGTTTTTCTTACATCACAAAACTGAACTTTGGACTGGTCATGTTGTTGCCCTGATGGTCCTTGCAGTAAAAGCAATCTTAGTAGTTATGTGGAGTGCAGAATCATATCATACAACTGGCTGGCATCACAAGATTTGGGGTTATGCATTAAAAATAAGTATTTTCAGTTTGGGATGTGGGAGTGTAATCATATGCTACCTAGATCACCCAGAAATCATGCAGCCATGCAGTACCAAAACACAGCCAAGGTGACTTACAATAGGATCTCCTGCTGGGACTAAAGCCTTGATATTTACATATTTATATACACAGAGGTTTCAGTAGTGGTGGTATTGTACTAACCTTGCTTTTATCTTTAGTTTCTGATACTTTGCATCTCGACTACAAAAACCTCTGTGCTTGTCTGTTTTGTCTTAGACTGTTGCTCAGTTGTAGCACATTTTTTAAGGAGAACTGGACATCTACTGCAGCTCGATAGCTGTAATAATGAAGTGGAAAATATTGTACTAACAAGGACCAAACCATGTAAAGAGAGATGGAGACAATCCTTTGACTTTAACATGACATTTAATGATTAAATATTTTTCATGGCATTTACATGAAAAACAACTTTTTATCGACTACAGAATTTCTCAAATGCATGTTTTAGGCCTTTTGATTTTCAGACACTTCATCTCTTTAGAGCAGATGTTCCACTCTTTCTGAGGCTGATTTGGTCACATGCTGTAAGTTTGATACATTATTCATATTCCTTGCTCAACAGGACATCCTTAAAGTCATTAAAACTTTTCACAGCATGATCCAACTGAACTTCTAATAGTTATGTGGCTCTTTGAAGAGCCAGTGTTCGCTATCACATGCATTCTTTAAGCATTAAGGAAAGATGTGACAAACTGACATCAGCTTTTCAGCTCTGATATAGTTAACACTATTCTTTTACACTTAAAAATGTCTAAAGTAACTTCCACAAATAATATTCAAGTAATTTAACACAGTAAACATCTAATATTTCTTCTACTCCATAAATTTGATTTTGACACATGATACAATCTGAAATGCCTGTTACAGATTTTACATTCAGTTAGATATGCAATTTATTTCTGTATCTGTACCTTTCATTACAAGTGAGATGGAGACCTGAGGAGATGTTCTTTCAGTGGAAAATAGTCAAGAGCCTCTCATCTTCATCAACCTCAGGCCTCAAACATCTCCTCCCTCAATCTGCTGTTTGAAGTCTGCTATGTGATGTGTTTCAGCTAGAGCCCCAGGGTCCTTTGATGCCGCGTCCCACCGGGATGAGTTTGGGTCGGGTGCGTGACTTTTCAGTGCAGTGCATGTCACCTCCCCTCCCCCCTCTTGTCTGTCTGTCTTATCTGTCACTTTTCTCTTAGAGAAATGATATGACTTCAGTATAAGAATAGAAGAGGAGAAAAAAATGGCACCTATTCAGTCTGAAAAAAATACAGAATTAGGAAAAATAAAACTTGAGTTCAGCTACTTCTTCTTCTCACTAGAAACAGACAAAAAATAATGACCATAATTAAGGCAGCATCGCCAAGGAGTCCTCACCCCCCACATCCAACTCAGATGACTTTGTCTCATGATATTTGGTACAAATTTGCTACTAGTGAAACTACTAGAATATTGTGTGACCCAGGTAGAGTAGAGTTTACTTTGTGGCAGTATTTATTATATCGGTGGGTCAGTATTTCTGGGATTCAGGGTGATTCTTTCAGATCAGAGGTCAGTTTCCCAGAGGAACAATAATCTTGATGGCATCCAGCATGATACTGCTTTGGTAGCTGCATGATATTGAAATGAAGGTTAGCACTTGGGAGTGATTCTGCCTAGTCACAGGTTAGTTTGTGAGTATGTGGTATCTGGGCAATTTGATAAAGACAGACCAATATTTCTGATGTGCAGAGCAATATTTGTAGCACACAGGGTGATTCTGCCTGGTTGGCAGTGTGATTTCACAGAGACAGGGCAATATGTCTGGGATGACCAGTCTAATCACAGGGTCACAACAGTATTTGTTACATTTAGGGTGATTTGATAGAGGGTGATATTTCTGCCATGCTGGCCAATTCTCACTAAATGGCAGATAGATTTGATAGAGACAGGACTGTCATGGCTTAAGAGGAATCAATGGCACAACTCAGAGACAAAACTGTTCTGGCTTGATAGGCAGAAGCAGGCCAGGGCAAACAGTGGGCAGAGTCAGGGTGAGGTCTGTGGTTGGTAAAAAAGTGAGCTGGTTAACTGGGCAAAGAGTAAAATTAACATGAGAACTCCACAGACAAGTGGTCAGAAACAGGCAGGCAAAAAAGGCTGGACAGCTGTGGTGTAGAAACAAACAATAATCCAGGGACTATGTGGAAATGGGTCAGTATAAATACTGTGTGCTGATTAGGGAATTGAGAACAGGTGATTGAGGTGGGTGGTTAAGAGTCAGGTAGCTGAGAGGCGGGAAAAGCCAGGGTTACTGCAGGGCAAGAGGGCGTGGCAGGGCCTGAAATGACAGATGGGTGTGTGTGTGTGTGTGATATGTTTTCCCACTTGCTTAGCTCCATCCACAACTCGTCTCATAAAATAATAAAACACAGTTCTGATGTTAATTAAAAAGTATTCAGAATCTCTTGTCTTATGGTGTCAGACCTCGTCAGTAAAACAATATAATATATTGGTTTAATCAGACACACATTCTGAGGATATTAGGGGAGCCACGAAGGAATACTGGATGGACAGAGGAGAAAAACAAGGTCTACACTATAGGTCCATTGATTTCTGGATTATTTATTTCTTCTTAAATGGCATGTACTTGGGAGAAATTGATTGCTTATATAAGGCATTTCACACCCATTTAATACAGATGTGTTCAGCTGAAAGCAGAGACTCCGGAGTCTCTGCAACCTGCTATTGAACACAAAATGATTTGCCATTGTGCATTGAGCTCTACAGCTCTCTGAAAACCTCTTATCACCAAGTTTATGTAATTTTAGTTTTTCAGATCAGTGAAGAAGGAAATAAGGAGGGAAAGTAATAAAGAAAAGAAGAAAAGAAACATGATCAGACTGAAGGAAGAAAGTCGAATGAAGGTTAAAGCAAAATTATGTAATCATTTTACCTTAAAATATCAGCTTCAAAATCATTTTGATGGTGCACTGTCTTGTCACTGTTCCCTCTATGACCCTCTATGAAACACTACTTTTCACTACTACTCTTAATAATGAAAGATTAGTTCAGTTAATGGTTGTTGGTTCACAAACAAACACTGGCCTATTCAGGGACCTAACCTTTTTCTGACACCCATGGTTTATGTTTTACTCTGTACTAGCTGATTTTTCATTTGTGGGAATGCGCAGCTTTCAGGGCAGGCCTTATTTAGCTCATTGTTTATCAGAAAATAAACACAAAATTTAAAACAGTTTGCTCAATGACTCTTCTTTTGTCTGTGAATCATTTCAGGCCACTAGACATTCAGGGCATCGCTATCTTTCACTCACACAGGATCACTCATGACAGCTGTAATTATGCCTTCAGTCAGCATTAGATTGCAGGGTAAAGGCTGTGGTTGGAGTTCACCTCAATCCATGACAGTAGCTCTGAACGCCACAATTACTGCATTGAAATGGAGCCACCTGTGTTACTGAGCCTCTCTCACTGTTGCAGTTTATCTCCATTTCAATTTTCGTGCTGTTATGTTGAAATTATAGTGCAGCAGAGCACTCCGGGCATGGCAGCAGCATGAGGATGCAGCCATGCTGCTCTGACGACGATGAGCTGTCCACATTTAGATTGAATTGTTTTTCCCTGAGACGTGTCTGTAGAGATCGGATGATACATCCTTCACATATGCTTTCAACTTCTAATCCTTTGAGCCAGTAGAACTTTAGAAACATTTCCATCCTAGCTACTGCATTTTCAACAAGTCCCCCAACTTAAACAACCATTCCTATTCTCAGATATGAGCCTTAGAAATGTACCAGTGGCAGGTGTACTGGACCTTACAACTATGGGTTGTAATACGCTGCTTGCACAGACGACCTGTAGGTTCATTTTTACAGGATAGTCTGTTCATTTCATGGAGATACATGGCCTGTATATAGCTGCCAGATTTGAGTAGTTCTTGGGGGAGTGGGCTTGGACCAACTAGGGGCTAAAAGTCTACTCCAGTTAGCAGCATTTGGGCCAGTAAAGACAGCTCAGCTTTGTCAGGAACAGAGAGGAAGGAGCAGCAACTTTAAGACTGAGTCAATACACTAGGTAA